>NC_134354.1:641655062-641862335 GCF_048569485.1 Anomaloglossus baeobatrachus
GATTGCTTTAACCCCTGGAGCCACACCCACAGGTGGTAAGGAGTGTGAAATCAGCATCACACACCCTTCCATGGCTCTGCATGTAATGCAATCCTGTGGAACCATAGGTCCCAGCCAGCTTCACATTGCAGAGCACCCACGCTTCTGCAAAACATACCGGCCCTTTGTAATACAGCCGGTTGATACCTCACAATATATATATATATATATATATATATACACATATACGAGGGGCGATCCAAAAGTAATGATAATCAATAATATACACAATGAATATATTTAAAAAAAATATATTTTTCTACATAGTCTCCTAACAAGTCTATACATTTAGTACATCTCTTTTCTAAACTTAGAATTCCCTTCGAAAAAAATTCTTGATCTTGACCCTCAAAAAAATCCCCAACAGCGGTTATCACGTCGCTATTGTCGTCAAATTTCTTGCCCCGGAGGTGTTCCTTGAGGCGAGGAAAGAGAAAGAAGTCACTGGGTGCTAGATCTGGCGAATAGGGGGGGTGTTCCACCAGTTCAAAGCCCGCTTCTTGAATGGTTGCCATGGCAACTGCAGCTTTGTGAGCCAGCGTGTTATGTTGGTGAAACAGCACTCCAGCCCGCAGTTTGCCGCGCCTTTTCTCCTTGATAGCCTCCCGCAATCTTCTTATTTGTTCTGCGTAGTAGGAGCCCGTAATAGTGTCTCCCTTCTCCAAATAGTCCACCATAATAATTCCTTCAGCGACCCAAAAAACGGACGCCATAACCTTCCCTGCTGAGCTTGATACTTTGAATTTCTTCGGCGTCGGTTCATCGGCTTGTTTCCATGTCATCAATTGTTCTTTAGTTTCGGGATCAAAGTGGTGGATCCAGGTCTCGTCCATGGTCAAAAAACGTGACAAAAAATTCTCCTTGTCTGCTTGGAACTTTTTGAGATTTGCTATTGAAATGTCAACTCGTTTCTTCTTTTGCTCGTCGGTTAACATTTTTGGCACCCAACACGCAGAGACCTTTCTCATATGCAATTCTTTTGCAAGGATTCTTTGAATACTGCCATATGAGATCCCTGTGACCTCAGCTACATGCCTGATAGTCACTCTTCCATCTGCCAATACAACTTCTTCAACTTTTTTCACGTTTTCTTCATTGAGGGACGTGGATGTGGTATTTGATGACAGCTTTGAGCTTGTTTTTTTCCATTTTGATGTTCACTCCTCGGCAGTTCATATTCAAATGAATGTAGCTCCCGGGAATCGTAGCTTATTTAAGTGATTTTTTTTTTCCTGGACCAGTGGGTACCTAAAAGAGAAGAAAACATTTTATTTTAATCTCTGTGTGCAATAGATAACCGATTATCATTACTTTTGGATCGCCCCTTGTATATATATATATATATATATATATATATATATATATACTGCAGCCTGGCTGGAGAGGGCTGGAGGCTGCAGGAAGCAACCACAGTGACTTGTGTTCGCTGGCTGGAGACACTGCAAGGAAGCCACAGAAACCCCAAAAGGAGGCGGAGTCCCAGAAAGGGGTGGTTAGCCAAAAGGGGACAGAGGCCCGGAAAGGGGTAGTCGCTCAAAAGGGGGCGGAGTCCCGGAAAGGGGTGATTACCCAAGCGGGGACAGAGGCCCGGAAAGGGGTGGTTACCCAAAAGGGGGCGGGGTCCCAGAAAATGGTGGTGACACGAAAAGGGGCGGAGCATCCTAAATCCGAAGGTGTAGTGGCACCAATGGACAGTAGCCAAGGACAATGGTGTTCATGCTATTCGTGTCCGGTCTGCGGTACAGACTGCCCGGCTGACGAGAAGTCACGTCTGTGTTCTGTGGAAGTTGATGGCAAATGTGTGACTGGGCTGGTAGACTCGGTGAGCTTGGTGTCCCTGGTGAGGGCCACGCTCGATACCTACCCGATTCTTGGAAGGATGGAAGCCCGCTGCAGACATGGGAACATTGGAGAGTATCCACGGTCCCGAGTGGTCGTTGAGACGGATGGGGTGTTTGGATCCGTTAATGTTGGGGTAGTGCCTGACTTACCGCATCCCATTATAATAGGCCGGGACTTTAATTTTTTTGAGGACTTGTGGTCGATGGCAGAAATGGCCAGCTGCTTGTGTAAAAGCCGGAAAGGCTCAAAGGAAGCCCTATCACAGCGGGAGGCTGAAAGTGTTCCTAGTAGTATGATATTGTGTAATAAGGGGAAGACCGTTAAAAATGGGAGAGCTCCAGACAGGGGGTTCAACACTTGGTTAAGTGGGGGCTTGTTAGTCCAGGACACCAGGGGGAGTGACACTGACTCTAGTAACCTGACGACTGAGTACAGTGAGGTACAGACAGTTGAGAAAGATAAAATCTCCTCTCGACGCCGAAGACGTAATAAGCGCCGAGGGGTAGTGCAATGTATATCGTCTGAGTGGGGAGAGAAGGTTGAGGAAGGCACGTTGACAGTAGCAACCGCTAATGTAGAGTCAGACAGTGAAATCCTGAAAAAGAAAGAGTAAGAAACTGAACAGACACACTGTAACGACAGAAATCAGCAGGGTGAAAGTGCAAAAAAGGAGCCGACCAAAACAGTATTGGTGATGTCCCCTATGATTTCCTGGTGTGAAGCTGATGGTCTGTTGAGTGAAAACACTAAAGGAGAAGAAATCCTGGAGGCTGTTGGTGGAGGAAAAATCCACAAAGGTCATGGTGAGCAGACCAGTGATCCACCCAGTGCTGGGGTGAATAATAGTGTAAACGGCACAAAAGCTGTTGTAGACCCCAGAGAATCTGAGGTTGAAGGTATGGAGTGCAAGAAAGCCTCTGAAGTTGCAGAGAATCAAGAGGAAATTGAGGGAGATGCTGCAGAGTCCCAAGAGATGGCTGAAGCTGCAGAAATTGAGAGAACCCTTAAAGTAGGGAAATCTAGCCCAGAAGTCCCATCAGCAGCTGAGAGCTTAACTGAACTTACTGGTAAGACCAAGATGGAGGCCATAAAGATGGACTTGGTACAGAAGATTGAGAATCTTGAGGCCAAAGATGAGGAAAAATTCAAAGGCTCTGAAGCTATGGAAAAACCTGAGGAGAATGCAACTCCAAAGGTGGAGCCTGTGATAAGAAAATGAAGACTGAAGAGAGACTCCTGGAAATCAGTCCCGGTGATGACTGGGGAAAAATACTGCAGCCTGGCTGGAGAGGGCTGGAGGCTGCAGGAAGCAACCACAGTGACTTGTGTTCGCTGGCTGGAGCCAGAGTGTGGAGAATCCACTATGGACACTTAATTGGACTGGAAGCCCACGGTATGTGGATGTTATATTTTCCTTTAAGCCAGGAGAGGCTTCATTGTGTTTTGGAAGGGCAGTTTATGTTGGTTACTAATAAACTGCTGCACTTTTGAGAGAGACTGTGTTGCCTGTGTATGCCTAAGCTACCCTGCACCGCTGCAAGCGAGTAAAACCCCCGGGTTGCGGTAAGCAACGTTCACAATATAAATATATATATATATATATATATTCCTACAATTTCTATCAGATATTTTTGTTCAAATCTTCAAATTAAACGTTACAATCTGCACTTGAATTCTGTTGTAGAGGTTTCATTTGAAATCCAATGTGGTGGCATGCAGAGCCCAACTCGCGAAAATTGTGTCACTGTCCAAATATTTCTGGACCTAACTGTGTATATGTATATATATATATATATATATATAAATTTAACTCTGGCCTGTCTATTTTTGGAATTGATGAATGGTTTGCATCTAGATGTGAACCCTTTGTATTTACTTTCATGGAGTCTTCTCTTTACTGTTGACTTAGAGACAAATACACCTACTTCACTGAGAGTGTTCTGGACTTCAGTTGATGTTGTGAACGGGTTCTTCTTCACCAAAGAAAGTATGCGGCAATCATCCACCACTGTTGTCATCCGTGGACGCCCAGGCGTTTTTGAGTTCCCAAGCTCACCAGTCAATTCCTTTTTTCTCAGAATGTACCCGACTGTTGATTTTGCTACTCCAAGCATGTCTGCTATCTCTCTGATGGATTTTTTTCTTTTTTTTCAGCCTCAGGATGTTCTGCTTCACCTCAATTGAGAGTTCCTTAGACCGCATGTTGTCTGGTCACAGCAACAGCTTCCAAATGCAAAACCACACACCTGTAATCAACCCCAGACCTTTTAACTACTTCATTGATTACAGGTTAATGAGGGAGACGCCTTCAGAGTTAATTGCAGCCCTTAGAGTCCCTTGTCCAATTACTTTTGGTCCCTTGAAAAAGAGGAGGCTATGCATTACAGAGCTATGATTCCTAAACCCTTTCTCCGATTTGGATGTGAAAACTCTCATATTGCAGCTGGGAGTGTGCACTTTCAGCCCATATTATATATATAATTGTATTTCTGAACATGTTTTTGTAAACAGCTAAAATAACAAAACTTGTGTCACTGTCCAAATATTTCTGGACCTAACTGTATATATAGATGTTGTTGTGTGTAGTTACTAAGTGTTTGTGTAGGGCGCTGTACATGTTCTGAGTGTTCTCTGGGTGTGGCGGGGGGTGAGAGCGGTGTTGTATGTGTGTTGCGTGTGTTGCGTTGTTTGTGGAGCGCTGTGTGTCTGTAGCGTTGTGTGTGTGTTGAGCGGTTTGTGTGGGTGTGGGGTGCGTGTGTTTGTTTTGGGGGGAGGTATGTTTTGTGCAATGTGTGTGTTGTGCGGTATGTGCGTATATTTGTGTATGCCGCGGTGTTTGTGTGTTGGGTGTTGTGTGTGTGTAGCGTTGTCTGTGTGTGTGGGTGTCTGTGTAGGGCGGTGTTTGTGGTTCCCAGTGTGTGTGTGTGGTGTGTTGTGCAGTGCGCATGTTTGTGTGTGTGTGTGTGTGTTGGGGGGAGGTGTGCACCTCCCATCGTGCTCCCTCCCCCATGCTGCGCATTCCCCATCGTGCTCCATCCGCCATGCTGCGCACTCCCCATCGTGCTCCATCCCCCATGCTGCGCACTCCCAAACGTGCTCCATCCCCCATGCTGCGCACTCCCCATCGTGCTCCATCCCCCATGCTGCGCACTCCCCATCGTGCTCCATCCCCCATGCTGCGCACTCCCCATCGTGCTCCATCCCCCATGCTGCGCAATCCCAAACGTAATCCATCCCCCATGCTGCGCACTCCCCATCGTGCTCCATCCCCCATGCTGTGCACTCCCCATCGTGCTCCATCCCCCATGCTGCGCACTCCCCATCGTGCTCCATCCCCCAAGCTGCGCACTCCCAAACGTGCTCCATCCCCCAAGCTGCGCACTCCCAAACGTGCTCCATCCCCCATGCTGCGCACCCCCCATCGTGCTCCATCCCCCATGCTGCGCACCCCCCATCGTGCTCCATCCCCCATGCTGCGCACCCCCCATCATGCTCCATCCCCCATGCTGCGCACCCCCCATCGTGCTCCATCCCCCATGCTGTGCACTCCCCATTGTGCTCCATCCCCCATGCTGTTCATTCCCCATCGTGCTCCATCCCCCATGCTGCGCACTCCTAAACGTGCTCCATCCCCCATGCTGTGCACTCCCCATCGTGCTCCATCCCCCATGCTGCGCACCCCCCCATCGTGCTCCATCCCCCATGCTGCACCAGCATCAGCCTCTCTGCCCCCAGCATCAGCCTCTCTGCCCCCAGCATCAGCCTCTCTCCTGCCAGCATCAGCCTCTCTCCTCCCAGCATCAGCCTCTCCTCTCTGTCCCCAGCATCAGCCTCTCTGTCCCCATCATCAGCCTCTCTCCTCCCAGCCTACCCCAGCCGCAGCCTCCCCCAGCATCAGCCTCTCTTCTCTCAGCCTCCATCCTCCCAGCCTCCCCCAGCATCAGCCTCCCCCTCCCAGCCTCCCCCAGCATCAGCTTCCCCCTCCCAGCCTCCCCTAGCATCAGCCTCCGCCTCCCAGCCTCCCCCAGCATCAGCCTCCGCCTCCCAGCCTCCCCCAGCATCAGCCTCCGCCTGCCAGCCTCCCCCAGCATCAGCCTCTCTCCTCCCAGCCTCCCCCAGCATAAGCCTCTCTCCTCCCAGCCTCCTCCAGCATCAGCCTCTCTCCTCCCAGCCTCCCTCAGCATCAGCCTCCCCCAGCATCAGCCTCCCCCAGCATCAGCCTCTCTCCTCCCAGCCTCCCCCAGCATCAGCCTCCCCCAGCATCAGCCTACACCCTCCCAGCCTCCCCCAGCATCAGCCTCCCCCAGCATCAGCCTCTCTCCTCCCAGCCTCCCCCAGCATCAGCTATCCCCATGATCAGCCTCTCTCCTCCCAGCCTCCTCCAGCACGCCGTGCTCCTCTGCCGACACTCACAGATCCAATCGCATACACACACACACACACACACACACCCGATCGCATACACTCACACACACCCGATCGCATACACTCACACACTGACGATATTGCACATATGCGCTCACACTCACAACATCCGGAGATTACCACATGCTTCTGGCCATGTGATCCTCCGGCAGGTCCTGGAAGCTCACTGCACAGGATCGCCGCCGAGAAGCAAGCGATATCCCAGGATGTTGTGAGTGTGTGGATGCGATGTGATGTGTGTGTGTGAGGTGTGTGTGAGGTGTGTGTGAGGTGTGTGTGAGGTGTGTGTGAGGTGTGTGTGAGGTGTGTGTGAGGTGTGTGTGAGAGTGAGTGTGATCTGATGTGTGTGTGTGTGTTGTTATGTGTGTGCGTGTGTGTATGTTCCGCCGCTGCAGGACCTTGATGCGCTGGTAACTATGCTACCATGGTTACCAGCGTATCCCGTCCCCCGGTCGCACGGGAGCCCACACCAGCATACGGCGGCAACCCCAGCAATGCGAGGGTATGTGTCGGCTGGGTTAGCGGCGTACGCTGATGTGGGCTCCCGGGGGTACAGTACTCACCTGGGAGTCGTGGCTCCGTGTCGCTTTGGGGAATGCGTGCGGGGGGCGGGGCGTGGCCGAGTTGCCAATACGTGCAGGGTGCCGGGGCGAGAGGCCAATCCGAGTGGGGGCGGAGCCTGGGCGAGCGGTCGGCCAATCCGTGTGGGGGCGGAGCCTGGGCGAGCGGCCAATCGGTGCGGAATATTCACATTCACATATACATAAATACACATGCACGTTTTTCCAAGAATGGCGGTGAGTGTGTGGAAGGTTTAAGGGGTGGCGCCTGGGTGGAGTCTCAAGGGGGCCCAAAAATTTTGCCAGTATGGGGCCCTGAAATTCCCACTGGCGGCCCTGCATGTAGGTATGTGTATGTGGGAGTTGGGAGAAATAGCCGTCAGCTGGTGCCTATTTAGCCATTAGCTTTCTAATGAGCATGACTCCCTTACAGATCGCTACTTACTGCTTATTAATTATTCTTGAATATACAGCTGGTCATACACATAAGGCAGCTCTTGACTTTATTATACATGCTCAACAATTAAATAGTAAAAAAAAAAAATAGTATTACAAAACAATTACGGTTTGTAGACAGCTATGTAATGCAAAAGCGGACTTCCCTATCTGTGAGATCCATACACCAATATAGGGCTTGTGGACCTGGGTTGTTAACTCCAATGTTGCATTATGCAGTATGAGTAACCTCTTTTCAGGAGCAGCTTTTCTCAAATATATTAAAATCTGAGTAGGGTTATTTTACATTTCCCTATTTATAGATTTTGCACATTTAGGCTGTGTGTGCACAGTGTGGTTTTTTATGAAGATTTGGTGCAGATTTGATACAGATTTGGTGCAGATTGTGGCCCAAATCTCCATGACTATCTTTATGCTAGCAAAGTCAATGAGAATTCTGAAGTGCCACGTTGCTTATTTTTTCTTTGCAAATCTAGTGCAGAAAAAAATCTACATCATGTCAATTGTTGGTGCATTTTGTTCCTGCATTTTTTAGCCCTTCCACCCATTGACTTCATTAAGAAAAACACATGCACAAAACCTCAGCAAAAATGCAGGCGTTCGTTGGTGCATTTTTCTGTCAGAAGGTGCAGATTTGATGCAGAATATTTCTGCACCAGATCTGCAACATGTGCACATAGCCTTACAGAGCTTTACTAAACTAAATGGGAAGACCCAGTGACAAACTATTAAACAAAGGATCACACTGTTTGGAGATGCAATTCTTTTAGGCTACTTTCACACATCAGTTTGGTTTTTTTTGCATCAGTCACAATCCGGCATGTGCCTGATGCAACAGATCCGGCGCAGAATATACAAAAAACAGATGCACCGGATCCTTTTTTTTTTTGCCGGATCCGTTTTTTACAATAAATTGGCGCATGCTCAGTTTAAAAAAATGGATCCGGTGGCCGCATCCGTTTTTTGCCACATTACGCCAGATCCGGCGTCCATAGGCTTCCATTGTAAATCACGCCTTATTGCGCCAAATCTGGGGCAATGCGTTTTTTTGTCAGAGACAAAAAACGTTACAAGAGACGTTCCATACGGCCGCCGCATTAGCCAATTACGCCGGATCCGGCAAAAGCCGGATGCAACGCAATACCATCCAGCACAATACGGCGCTAATTCAAATCAATGGGGATAAAACGAATCCGGCGCCGGATCCGTTTTAGCCTTTTTTTTCCGGATTGTGCCTGATGGAAAAAAACTGATGTGTGAAAGTAGCCTAACCAATACATGGTTTCCTGTGCACAGACCACCATCAAGGACAAATCTTATTTTCTCACTTTAATTTTATACTTTGTATATTTTTACATTAGTGATATTGCTTGCAAAAGGAAACAATGACTTTAAAAAATGCTATTCTATACGGTTTGTATTCATTATTACCAAAGGCCACAGGCAGGCAGTATCAATATGTATTATTTTTATCTATCTATTTCATTGGCGGGCACAGACAGAAAAGGGCCTCTGTGCAAGAACAGTATAAGGGCCCTTTGTTGTCCAATAACTCATCATAATGCACAATTCTACATCGTTTGGAGGGTCAAACGGGCCCCTTAACTCCTGTGCTGCACCAATGATACATCCACCTCTGATCTATCACAAATAATAATGAAGCAGTACTAAAAAATTATCAAATGGGTGCTGTGAGATAGTGACTACCAATGTTGTGAATGGTCGCTATGTGTCGCAGTGGAGAAGGTCCCCTGTGATATTAAACTGAAAATGTCACTATGGGACCTGTAATTCCACAAGACTGGGTATTGTATTTATGGGTCAGGTTCCCTTTAACAATAGCCAGTGTGATGGACAGGTCTGGAGAATAACGTGTCTGATTTAAGAGACTGTTTGTTTGGTCACATGGTCTCTGGGTGCTTGGAAGGACTTCACTTCCTGGAGGCACCCTGTAAGGAGTCCATGTGAATTAGAGCTGGACGCCGTTTCTCCTGATGTCACTGGCTAGGAGGCCAGGTGTATGAAACCTGGGGTCGCTCTGCGCTTAGGGAGCTGAAGTCCTCCTGGGGATCTGGACTAACCACAGCATGCGTGGCTGAAAGCAAGGCACAGTTCCCAGTTCGTGGTCCCAGAGAGGCAGCCTTCTTAAGGATCTGTAGGAGGCCTGCTCAAGCTCCTGAGAAAAGAGAGTAGTAGAATCGGGTGTCCAAGCCGCGCCAAAAGACTAGTCGATCATGGAAGTGGGAGATAATTGTAACTTTAATTCAGCATAGGTCAACGCGTTTCAGAAGCCACCGCTTCCTTCCTCAGGACAAAGATAGCAAAAGTACAACAAATCTGCTGTAAAGAGGATCCTTACAGCTTTATATACACAGTAGTGACATCATGATCCACCCCTTTTCTGAAAAAAAACGGCGGGAATCTTGTATATTTATAAAAAACAGGTAGCAAGGTATGTTATATGCATCCATTTTCTTAGTATATTTATCAAATTCGTTTCAACATTGTCCCATGGAATAAAGAAGTGTAAAAACACCAAATGTTGAATAAAAATCATAAAACAAACCTGTGTGTTAAATTCTTTGGTGTGAATTAAAAAAAAAAAATATATATATATATATATATATATATATATATTTCTCTTATATTTGTGTGAGGATGTCAGTGAAAGATCCCCTGAAATATCCCGAACACCCTAAGAGCAGTCGGGCAGCTCCAGAGGTCGGCAAACTAGCTGCTACTGGCCGTGTAACAGGTCGTGCCACAGTGCAGAAGTAGTAGGATGTGTGGGAAATAACCGTGGTTCTTAAAAAATCTCTCTCTATATATATAAGAAATATATGTGTGAAAGAAAAGTATTCATAGAATTTTATTATAAGGAAAAAAATATATATAAATAAAAATTAATAAAAAATATATATATATTATATCATTAAATGGAAAAAAGAGAAAAATAATAAGAAAAAACATAAATTGGTACAAGAAAAAAAGATTCACGAGGAATTAAAGGTCGTGAACCGGTGAGTGCGAATATATGTTAGTCCGGGGGAGCCGAAGCATCATCCCGGTGAAGTGGACTGGTCTCATGGTGTATAGGACAAGGCACTGTCAAACCCAAAGTAATGGGCATGTGAAGGGGTTCAAAATAAAATCGTGAATGTTTGAAAACAAAGGAGGGAGAGAAAACTAGAGGGAGCCATGAATGAAATCATCGCTCTCTAGTATTAGTGAGCTCAAGTTAAATAAGGTCAAGAGCGTGGGACCTTATTTAACTTGAGCTCACTAATACTAGAGAGCGATGATTTCATTCATGGCTCTCTCTAGTTTTCTCTCCCTCCTTTGTTTTCAAACATTCACGGTTTTATTTTGAACCCCTTCACATGCCCATTACTTTGGGTTTGACAGTACCTTGTCCTATACACCATGAGACCAGTCCACTTCACCGGGATGATGCTTCGGCTCCCCCGGACTAACATATATTCGCACTCACCGGTTCACGACCTTTAATTCCTCTTGAATCTTTTTTGCTTGTACCAATTTATGTTTTTTCTTCTTATTTTTCTCTTTTTTCCATTTAATGATATAATATATATATATTTTTTATTAATTTTTTATTTATATATATATTTTTTTTCTTATAATAAAATTCTATGAATACTTTTCTTTCACACATATATTTCTTATATATATATATATATATATAGAGAGAGATTTTTTAAGAACCACAGTTATTTCCCACACATCCTACTACTTCTGCACTGTGGCACGACCTGTTACACGGCCAGTAGCAGCTAGTTTGCCGGCCTTTGGAGCTGCCCGACTGCTCTTAGGGTGTTTGGGATATTTCAGGGGATCTTTCACTGACATCCTCACACAAATATAAGAGAAATATATATATATATTTTTTTTAATTCACACCAAAGAATTTAACACAGGTTTGTTTTATGATTTTTATTCAACATTTGGTGTTTTTACACTTCTTTATTCCATGGGACAATGTTGAAACGAATTTGATAAATATACTAAGAAAATGGATGCATATAACATACCTTGCTACCTGTTTTTTTATAAATATACAAGATTCCTGCCGTTTTTTTTCAGAAAAGGGGTGGATCATGATGTCACTACTGTGTATATAAAGCTGTAAGGATCCTCTTTACAGCAGATTTGTTGTACTTTTGCTATCTTTGTCCTGAGGAAGGAAGCGGTGGCTTCTGAAACGCATTGACCTATGCTGAATTAAAGTTACAATTATCTCCCACTTCCATGATCGACTAGTCTTTTGGCGCGGCTTGGACACCCGATTCTACTACTCTCTTTTATCTGCCAAACCCGGGGACCGCTGCCTTGACTGTGGAGTTACATACATGCGATTATAGGCGTTGTGACTGTCACAACCCCTATAGGTGAGTACCACTACCCCTTTGATATCCCCCCAATCTACCGGGGTAAGACCCTATTGCGCTTCTTTTTCCACAGTTTTTTCTTCAAGCTCCTGAGAGGCTGGTGGAGACCTGTGCCGAAACTAACTGCTGGAAAAGCCATGTGTGTATACTGACCGGGTCAGTTACTAATGTACTATGTCTTTGAGCTGCAGTTTATGGAGGATATAATAAACTGTTTGGACTTTTAATATACTGTGTGTTCCTGATCTACCTCACACCGCAGCAAAAGCGAGTGAAACCCCCAGGTTACGGTGTGCATCGAAACAGTGCCAAGCTCTTTGAACCCATACTCTGTTGTGCAAGAAGATATTTAAAGAGAAACAAACAAATAGCACACCAAGTCATGATGGGAAAAAAAAACCAGAGGACTTTTTATTAGCCCATGAGGCTGTGGCAACATTTTGGTTCAACAATAGAACTTTTCTCAAGCCTTTAAATATCATTCTATTCTATCTATCTTGTTATCTCTAAAAATTTTTATCCAACTACAATATAATAGGAAAGGTGAGAGGAGGAGGGCGAATGGGTATTAGAAAAAAAATGTTATTTCTTATTGTTAATAAAAAGTAGAAGGTTTGATGGAGTTAAAAAGACCATTCCATCCACAGCTTAAATTTGTGAAAACTAAAGGAGGATACAAAAAAAAAAAAAAAAAAATCTAGGAAAACCAAAGTGCACAGTATTCAAGTGCAGTAAAACTCAGGCTGAAATATAAGCTGTGCTCTGATACCGCGGCTATCAGTTTTCCTTATTATACATCCACTCCAGAAGGTGTTCACAATAACTTCTCTGTCAGCGGTAAATAGTGTATTGTGAGGCTCTCTGCAAATTGAGCTATTAGCAGATACTTTGCCTGTTTCAACAGGATTTATCTTCAAAGAATGATAAATAACGAATGAACTAACATCACAAAGATGTATTGTCTACTTCCAAATGCCCCAGAGAAAGTCCCGACCAAGATCCTCATGTACATTCTACAGAAGCTAGACACAATTATCCCCATTTACCGGTGGTGTCATCATATTGGAACTAGTGAACTTCCAGACAAAAATGACAACTCGGCTGAGCTACTGTATAGCCGTTAGACCTTATAAAAATAAGTGTCCATTTTGTGTCTGCAAAAGTCTACTGTTGTTGTCCAATTCTTTGTTGTTTCTTATATGTTGTGGCCCAATCCTAACAAATCGCACCATGGTCTAAGTCAGGGGTCTCAAACTCGGTTGGGTGTATGGGCCGCACACAGGAAAAAAATAATTTGAGGGGCCGCATTCCTTTCAGGACAAAGTGACATTGGTAGTGGTACCATTTTTTCTTTCTATACACCCTTGAATCACTGTTTTTGAACATTTTTCATTTGTCCATTATAACAAATGTGTAGTGTATATATATATATATATATATATATATATATATATATCTACATACATACACACTTTTTTTTTTACATTTTTTCCCCTTTTTGTAAGTAATACAGTTTTTTTTTTTTTTTTTTTTTTTTTTTTTTGATTTTCCAAAACGTTTTTTATTGATTTTTCAAATTTGTAAAAACATGACAAGTATCATTGCAAAAGAAGAACATTCGTCTGACAAAATGTGACATAGAGGTGGGTGATACCCCAATTTGGAGTTCCATGTTGCTGTTCGATTTAAGATAGTATACAGTAACATTAAACCAAAACATAGGTAATGAAATATAATATAACATATGCAATACAATTCGTTAAATCTCTGTGTCGTCCCTGAATGATTTCAATTTTGCTAGCGTGTCTTGGTATTCCCAACCGTCTCGTCTCCCCCTCCCGCCAGAGCCCCCTCCTAGGTGATTCTCAGTTTACCCAGGCTGTCCTGAATATCGCTCAGGATATACCACTCTGAGTGAACAAAAGGTGCCATCAGGTTAATTATTTCTCCCTGTGTGAATTGGCTTTCAATAAAATGTCTCCATCTCACAAAAAACTTGGCTGTCAACCCATCTTTATCCCTCTCCGCTTCTAGTTTTTCCCACCTCAGAAGGTTGTGTAGTTCGCCCACAACCTCCTTTATGGATGGGCCCTCCCTTTGAATCCAGTGTTTTAAGATGCAACGCTTAGCTATCATGGCTATGTCATGCATTATTGCGTATTTCCTCTTTTCCGGCGTGTTCGGTCCTCCTCCTACTCCTCCCTCAAAGGAGTGGAAAATCCACACCATTAAGTCTAGTTTGCTGAAAATTCCCCATGTTGACTGGGCAAATAGTCTGACTTGGTTCCAGAACCTAGCGATTGTCTCACATTCCCATAGCCCATGTAGCATATCCGTTTTTTCTTTTTGACACTTAGGACACCACCTATCCCTACCTGGTATGTTGAAACCTATAATGGCCCTATGTAGAATTCTGAATTGAGTGTCTCTCCATCTCTCATTGGTAATATGTTTCCGCACTTGTACCCATCCTCTCAGTATATCATCCACCACTTCTTCCCTTCCCAATTGTTTCCCCCACGCTTTTAAAGTCCGACTATCCTCCCGTGAGATAAGCACCCCCCTTAGCGATCGATAAATTTTAGAGACATTTATACTTGTTACATCACATTCCAGTAACTCATCAATCGAACTTCTGTTCAGCTCTCTTCCAACCACACCCAGGTCTCCTATTATTCCATGTTTCAATTGTTCATACTGGATGACATGTGAGCTATTAAGGTTGTACTTATCCAACACTTCCCGACCTGTCATCCACCTCCTGTCCTCCACATTCATAACATCTATCATTCTCCTGACTCCCCTCTCTTTCCATCTAGTAAATAGCTTGTTTTCTCGTCCCAGGGGAAAATTTGGGAATGCCCAGGGGTTCAAGTACTTGGACACTTTCCATGAGAGCCCCAGTTTTTTCCTTACCGACTTCCATGTTAGCATGGTGTCTCGGAATATAATTGAGTTCCTTATGTGCCCTTCAACCCTGGATAGTGGGGAGTGTAGAATGGACGTCAGATCCCACGGTGACGCATATTTAGTTTCCATCGCATGATCTGAGTGCCTACTCGTTCCTCTCACCCAATCAATTACATGCCTCATGATACATACAAGATTATACCCTTGGACATCTGGAAAGTTTAGACCTCCCTCCTCTGCTGACTTCATCAGCGTACGCAGCTTTATTCTGGGTTTCCTTCCCCTCCACAGAAATTCTGTATACGCGGAGTTGAGCTTATTCACATCCTTTAGTTTTAGCAATAGCGGGATTGTCTGGAAGGGATACAGCAGCCTAGGAAAGCTCATCATTTTTATCAGGTGGCATCTTGCCAGTAATGGAAGTGGCAGACCTTTCCATCCCTTTAATTGAACTGTAATTTTCCTGATTAGCGGTCCATAATTCAAGTTATAGATTGTTTCCACCGATCTTCCTATATGCACTCCCAGGTATTTAATTGAAGATTGTGCTATAGGAATTCCACATAGACAGCCATCCCTTATTTGTCCCCCCATTGTCCCATGATGCCCCTTTAGGAACATGATCTCGCATTTTTTTTTTGTTCAGTTTGAAACCGGAGAATGAGCCAAATTTTTCAATCAAGGCAAGAGTCTGTGGCAAATCCGCATCGGGGTCCCCCATATAAAGTATGATGTCATCAGCAAAAAGCGCTGTCTTTACTTCTGAACCCCTTATCTTGATTCCTTTAAAGCTATTTTGTCCCTGTAGTATTCTTGACAACGGCTCGATTGCCAGGTTGAATAAAAGAGGAGATAATGGGCAGCCCTGTCTTGTTCCCTTCATCAAAGGGAACACGTCTGATAGAAAGCCCGGAGTGTGTACCCTAGCTCCCGAGTTGGCATAAAGGTTTCTAATGTAAAGTCTCATCTTGCCTACAATCCCTATGGCCTCCATTACCCTGTCTAACCACCCCCAATTTACATTATCAAACGCTTTTTCTGCGTCAAGTGTAACTAGGGCAGGTCTAGCCCCTCCCTCAGTGAGACCCAGTCTAACCGCGTCTACCACTAGAATTGTCTTTCGGATATTGGTAACGGCATTTCTCCCCTTAATAAACCCCACCTGGTGATTCGTAATGATCCTAGGTAAGATCTCGGCCAGTCTATTAGCCATGATCTTGGACATAATTTTTAAATCCTGATTTATGAGCGATATAGGTCTATAACTAGAGGGATCATCCAGGTCCTTGGTTCCCTTGGGGAGTAATTTAATATATGCTATGTTGGAATTTTTGGGTATTTCCGCCCCTCCCAGGAAAGCATTAAAGACTGAGGTTAGATCCGGCGAGATCAGATCCTTCAGAGCCTTATAGAATTCACTATTGAAACCGTCAGGTCCCGGTGCCTTGTTGGTGTTAAGCTCCCCAATTGTTCTCGTCACCTCCTCTACTGTGATATCTGCGTTTAAGGCACTCAAATCTTCCTCCGTCAAGCTAGGCATTTGGGCTTGTCTTAGCCACTCTGCCTCATCAGTCATGTCGTTATTCCCTGACCCATATAGTTTTCTATAGTAATCTCCCAACAGTTTATTAATGTCCTTAGGATCCGTAGTCACCTCTCCCCCCTTTGTTTTCAGTTTAGAGATCACTGTCATCTTTCTGCTGCCCCTTGCCAGATTGGCCAACATCCTTCCCGCCTTGTTGCCAAACCTATGTAAGTCAACCTCCTTGTGCGACCAGAATAGTTGTTCCTTTTTTTTGGCCCATTCGTCAAATCCCTCTTTTGCCTCCAACCATCTGCCTTTTGTCATGGGAGATCTATTTGTCACATAATTTGTATATGCTACCCGTACTGCTTCACTATGGAAATTATAATTCTCATTGGTTTTCCGTTTGATCATGGCTGCGTACCCCACCAGACGGCCCCTTAGGACCGCTTTTGCCGTTTCCCAAAATATCACTGGGGACTCTCTATGTTCCTTATTGTCCTCTGCGAATTCTCCCCACCACTCCTGTAGCACCTTATGGAAATTATCTTGCCTGAGAAGGAACGATGGGAATCTCCATATGATATCTGTACCTCTCCTGAATTTCTCTCTAATGCCCAATCTCACCGGACTATGATCAGAGATCACCATATTCTCTATCACACAATCTTGCGTTCCACTCAGTAAGTCTTGCGAGATCCAGAACTGATCAATACGTGACCAGCTATCATGAGGGTGAGAGAAGTGTGTATACTCTCTGTCATGTGGGTGAGTTAGTCTCCAGATGTCTTTCAGTCCTACGTCTTCTAATGTTACATCCCTATTGTCTAAACTCCTGCCCACATTAGCTGTCCCCTCCTCGCCCCTCCTCCTATCTTCAGCTGAGTCTGGGACAGTGTTAAAATCGCCTCCCACTATAATGTTAGCCTCCCCATCTGCTAATATGGTGGCCTTTATGTCATCATGAAATGTGATTTGTTGTGAATTTGGGCCATAGACATTATAAATACTGAGTTTACCCGCTGGACTAACGATTGTTAAGTGCTGCCACCTTCCATGGTCGTCTGCCTCATGTGCCACTACCTCATGACTGAATTGTTTATTTATTAGAATCATAGTGCCCGCTTTTCTACCTTGTGCCGCTGCCCCGTAAACGGTGCCCACCCAATGTTTCTTCATGCGGAAAAAGTCCTCCCCCCCCAAGTGGGTTTCCTGTAATAAGGCAATGTCTGTCTTTAGTCTTTTCAGATGTCTCAATATCATTGCTCGTTTGTTAGGTGATCTCAGCCCTTTAACATTCCACGTAGTTATCTGTATCATGTTTACCTGGGTATTCTGCTTTTACTACTCCCTCCCCTATGGGCCCCTGCATCAAGGAAGACGAGATGTTCGACACTAGAATCACAGTTGGTACCACAAAATCGACACTCCCTTTCCCCACCTTGCAAATATAACAAATACAACAAAAAGCATGTAACTGTAAAACATAATTTCCCTTCCGAGAAATCCACGGCGCTTCCCGCCACGTTGGTGAGCTCCCCTATTCCTAGCCAAAATATGTAGCTCCCTAATCACCCCCCAAAAAATATATGTTCTATCCCCGGACTAACTTGAATAGGCCTTTGAAAATTATGCAAAAATTAGCACAGTATGTCAAAACCTCAGCAAGATTCTCCAGTCCTACTTATCTCTGACTCCAGGTAGCCATCAGTCCGCCCAGAACAGGCCCACTTCATTTGAATTTGGATGATGTTCCTGGACAAAGGAGAAAAAGAAAAAAAGAAAAAAAAGACCAAGGGGAGAGAAGATGGAGAAAGAAAGGAGAAGAACAAAAAAAAAAAAAAAAAAAAGAGAGGGGGGGGGAAGAGGACCCAGACTTTGGGATGTTTTCCTCTCTTTTTTCCCTTCCCCCTCCTCCTCTCACCTCCCCAACCCTCTCTCCGTAATGCATCCTCCTCAACGCCTCTCCCTGTTTGGGAAGAGAAAAAAAAAAAAAAAAAAACAGGCAAAAAAAGGAAAAACAATGAGCGAGTTCCAGTTCAGGTATCATGGTTTCTCTCCAAGGGTTGGTTCCTGTGTTCCAGGCGAGAATTATGCTGTCGACCCGGGCTTGGCCTCCTTTCCTCCCTGGTCTCGACTTGCTTTTGTCCCCCAAGACGTCCCACATCTCTTCCTGAGCTTGTGGGGGATCCTCTTCTATTATTCCCTTCTCCACTAGCTCCTTTTTCTTGCCTTTCTGACCTAGTCTTGTTGAGCTCTGCCATGAGAATGTTTTCTGCTTCTTTGTAGTCCTTGTAGTATACAAACGAGCCATTGGGGTTTCTAACTTTCAGTGTAGCAGGGTATAATAGCTGGCACTTTACTTTTTTGTTGTACAGAAATGAGCAAATTTTGGTAAATTCTTTTCTCCTTCTGGATACTTCCGCTGAATAATCCACAAAAATTAGCAGTCTGTTGCCTTGATATTGTAGTGGACGCTTTCGTTCTCTAAAGGCCCTCAATATTTCCTCCTTATGCTTATAATCAAGGTACTTGACAATCACCTGCCTGGCTCTTATCGGGGTATTCTTGTTTGAGTTTTGGCCCTCTCCCTTATTAGCCTCCTGGTGTCTCAGTGGACCCACTCTGTGGGCTCTTTCAACTCTGAATTTCGCCTTTATGCCCAGGGCCTGCGGTAGCTCCAACTCGCATATATTATCCAACTGTCCAATCGACACAGACTCTGGCAACCCGACTATACGTAGGTTGTTTCGTCTCGATCTGTTTTCCAAATCGTCCGCTTTATCCTTCAAGTATTCATTAGATTTTGCTAGAGCTGCTATTTGTGCTTGCATAGCCAGTATTGTCTCCTCGGAGTCAGATATTCTCTGCTCTGATTCTGCCAGTCTAGATGCATGGGCATTTATCTGTTTTTGCATATTAGCTAATGATGTTTGTATGGCTGCCTCAATAGCCACTTTAATCTCTTTTGACAAGTGTGATGTCACTTCTTCAGCCAGTTTTTTATAGTCCACATTAAGCTTTTGTGTGTACTTGTCTTGGCCTGCAGGTGGTGCTGTTTTCTTAGTTCTCTTTGTCTGGACTGGGCCACCACCTCCATCCCCCAATAGCTTGCAGGCTTGTGATGTTGGTGTAGTAAGCTGCTTTTTGTTTCCTTTGGAAGGGGTATTATTAATTCTTGCATTTGACTTCCTGTGAGTCTGAGTGGGATTAATCTCCCTGTACTGTTTGTCAGTTTCATCCTCCAACACTGCTGTGTCTCTGAGGTGCCCTGCTTTGCCTGCATCTTCTCTCCCCTCTGCCTCCATATCTCCTTCATCCTCCCATTGGGATCCACCGTCATCAGTCCCCTGCATCCACCTCTCTCCTGCTGTGTCCTCCTGTGACTCCTCGCTCATATCTTCCTTATCTCCTGTCTCCTCGCTCATATCTCCCTTATCTCTCCCCTTCCAGCTCTGTGTTTGCTTTTCTGTGTCTCTCACCATGCGTTCAGGCTCCTCCCCCATCAGGCTCGGCGCCATTATCTTATCTTCTCCTCTGTCCATATCAAAGCTTCTCCAGGCTGACTCACCGCTCCCAGAGCTTCTCAGGAGGTACCGTTCCATAGCTGTCTGCTTTAGGTAACCTCCTGTGCTGCTCTCTGTTTGGTGGCTCGTCCGGGGGGGTCTGTTTTTAGTCGGTTTCTGTGAGGGGTGGCAGGAGCTCTCCTCTAAGCTTCCACCTCAGCCAGGACAGGACGTAATACAGTTTTACAATAACCACCGCATAGTAATTTTGGCCAACATCTTGTAGTAATGTGCCCCATCTTGTTTCCCATTCTGTAAAAATGTGCGCATCCTTGTCCCCTTGTAGCAATGTGCCCCAGCCTCAGCTAACACACACACACACACACACACACACACACACACACACACACACCCCACCCCGTGCAGCCTCAGCTAACACCCCCCCCCACCCTGTGCAGCCTCAGCTAACACCACCACCCCCACCCTGTGCAGCCTCAGCTAACACACACACACACACACACACACACACACACACACACACCACACACACACCCTGTGCAGCCTCAGCTCACACACACACACTCCCCCCCACCCTGTGCAGCCTCAGCTCACACACACACACTCCCCCCCACCCTGTGCAGCCTCAGCTCACACACACACACACTCCCCCACCCTGTGCAGCCTCAGCTCACACACACACACTCCCCCACCCTGTGCAGCCTCAGCTCACACACACACACACCCCCACCCTTTGCAGCCTCAGCTCACACACACACACTCCCCCCCCCACCCTGTGCAGCCTCAGCTAACACCACCACCCCCCCACCCTGTGCAGCCTCAGCTAACACCACCACCCCCCCACCCTGTGCAGCCTCAGCTAACACCACCACCCCCCCACCCTGTGCAGCCTCAGCTAACACCACCACCCCCCCACCCTGTGCAGCCTCAGCTAACACCACCACTTCCCCACCCTGTGCAGCCTCAGCTAACACCACCACCCCCACCCTGTGCAGCCTCAGCTAACACCACCACCCCCACCCTGTGCAGCCTCAGCTAACACCACCACCCCCACCCTGTGCAGCCTCAGCTAACACCACCACCCCCACCCTGTGCAGCCTCAGCTAACACCACCACCCCCACCCTGTGCAGCCTCAGCTAACACCACCACCCCCCACCCTGTGCAGCCTCAGCTAACACCACCACCCCCACCCTGTGCAGCCTCAGCTAACACCACCACCCCCACCCTGTGCAGCCTCAGCTAACACCACCACCCCCACCCTGTGCAGCCTCAGCTAACACCACCACCCCCAACCTGTGCAGCCTCAGCTAACACCACCACCCCCACCCTGTGCAGCCTCAGCTAACACCACCACCCCCACCCTGTGCAGCCTCAGCTAACACCACCACCCCCACCCTGTGCAGCCTCAGCTAACACCACCACCTCCACCCTGTGCAGCCTCAGCTAACACCACCACCCCCACCCTGTGCAGCCTCAGCTCACACACACACACACACACACACACACCCTGTGCAGCCTCAGCCAGCAACAGAACCACACACACACGGCATGCCACACACACACTGCAGCCTCAGCCAGCAACACAGAACCCCACACACACAAAAACATTCTTCTCACCTGCTGTCAGCAGCACGCAGGCATGTGGACCTGGTAATGATCACAGCTGCTGTCATCGCTGAACTTTCGGCCGGCGCGTGCAAAGCAGTTCTCGCCACTGGCCAATCACAGGCAATCTGTGAATGGACTTGTAAACATTGTAGTCAGAAAAACCCAGACTGGAGAGGTACTTGTGCTACGTGTAATGTTACTCGCCCTAGGCAGATTGCACTAAATCCTGTTCGAACCAGGTCACATGTGATGACAGAGGACGCTGACACTGAGACAGAGGTAGTGAAGGAATTGAGTTTTGCGGAGGAAGCTGACGGTGAGGAAAGAAAAGAACTCCCTGGGACCAGTACAAAAAAATCAGATGCATCCCGACCGAGGAAGGTCACAAGAATCAGACAGACACAGGAATATTACCCCTGGAGCCCCTCTGACCAGCTAGCTATGTTGAAACAGTTACCTGACCCTGAAAACCAACCTTTCCCATTTTACAGGCAAATACAGACAATACAGGTGACTTATAAATGCACTTGGTCAGACCTCGAGAGTTTGGTGACTGCAAAGGCAGGTGACGTTCTGGGACACATAATTAAGACGCATACTGATATGATAAAGGAGCAATCATGGATCATGGATATTCAGTCTGAGAGGTCTGGAATGACGTACTGTGAGGCATTGAAAGGATGGGCTACCAAGAAACAAACAGAGCAGTCTGTACTGATGACTGACGTGACACAGCAAAAAGGGGAGAGTATAGAGACGTACTTTGGGAGGTTACAGCTGAAGTGGACAGACATGGGGTACAGTGCAAGAAATGACCTTGATATCAAAATATTGGTGAATGCATTCATTGACGGTATGAATAAGTTTTTACGAGAAGCAGTACAGACGGCCAGACCTGAGTGGAGAAACATGGACCCAACAGACCTTCTGCAAGTAGCTAAGGGGGTTGAACTGACAAAATGCAAGCGACCAGTTATGTATGCTAGAGCACAAGGAAGACAGTGGAAGCAGAGGGGGGGGGGGCACCAGGTGACCGAGCGACCGTACAGTGCTGGAATTGTGGACAGAATGGACATTATGCCAGACAGTGCAAAAACTCCAAAAAGGAGAGTGAGCAGACTGATTTCCCTCCTCCCTTGCCTCTGACCTAGGAAACTGGCAACCCAGTGACAAATATGTACCCCTGTTTTCGTTCCCTCAGGACCTGGTCCCACCTTACTTACGACCATAACCATGCCAGGGGGGAAAGAGGCAGAATTTTTAATTGACACTGGGGCAGCCGGCACTGTGGTACATAAAGACCTGATAAAGCCAGATATGATTACTGACGAGACTGTGGAGTGTGTCGGGGTGGAGGGATTGGTGTCTGAAACTCCCTTGACAAAACAGATGAAGCTGAGATTACAAGATAGCCAGGAAATTCTCACAAAGCTTATTGTTAGTGAAAACACTCCTATGAATTTGCTGGGGGCTGATGTGTTAAGTGCTATCCAGGCTACCATACAATACACCCCAGAAGGTATTACAGTCACAAGTCCCCTCTCTGACAAACACTTGTGCAAGATTGCAGCAATGGTGTACATGTCCAAATCTGCGAGAGTGTGCGATACCAGAACTAGTGAAGACATAGCAATGCAACAAGTACCAGACATTGTATGGGCAAAGGGAAAAACTGATGTTGGTCGGCTTCCTATTCCCCCAGTCATGATAAAATTAAAAGAAGGCTCCACTCCTCCTTGTTTAAAACAGTATCCCTTAAGCCCAGCCAAATCAATGGCCCTGACCAGAGATATAAGAGAATATGTGGAAGCAGGGGCTCTAGTACAAAGGTCCTCCCCCTGTAACACTCCCTTGTATCCAATCAAGAAAAAAGGGCCCAAAGGTTCCCCTGACACGTACAGAATGGTGCATGATTTGAGAGCTGTCAATGCTGTCACTGAGAGTGTAACACCAATTGTTCCAAACCCACATACATTACTGTCACAAATCCCAGGGACCTCCAAATGTTTTACAGTAATTGATTTGGCAAATGCATTTTTCTCTGTGCCTCTACACCCTGACTGTCAGTATCTTTTTGCCTTCACACATGAGGGGAAACAGTACATGTGGACAGTCCTCCCGCAAGGAGGAATGAATTCACCTACCATTTATTCCACAGCTATGGCAGGAATTCTGGAACACTGGCAACCGCCTCATCCACAGGTTACGCTATTGCAGTACGTGGATGACCTTTTGCTCTGCTGTCCAGACCAGACGTCCTGCAAGGAAGCCACAATTTCTTTGCTGTGTTTTCTGGCAGAGAATGGTTGCAAAGTTTCACGTGAGAAATTACAGTACTGTAAGCAAAAGGTAACCTTTTTGGGTCACTGTATCTCTGAAGGTACGAGACACCTGACTGAGGAGAGAAAACAAGCAGTCCAAAATCTCTCCTTACCCAGGTCCCACCGGCAACTGCGCACCTTTTTGGGCTTAGTGTCATACTGCAGGCCTTGGATAAGGTCTGCCTCGCAAATGATGCAACCCCTCTATGATTGTCTGTCATCTGACCCCTTTGACCTCACTCAGGAAGCTATTGATTCCTTTCATTCCCTTAACCCCTTTACGACCGCCGATACGCCTTTTAACGGCGGTAAATAAGGGTACTTTTTCCGATCCGCCGCTTTTTAACGGCGGTCGGAAAAAAGGGTCTAGCGCCCCCCAGAGTCAGAAAATTTCCGGGGTCTCAGCTGCCGGGGGTAGCTGAGACCCTGGAGATCATGATTCGGGCCGGTTTTTCCGGTCCCCGCTCACCTGATGACCGGTATACACCGTATACCGATCATCAAGTTATAGTAAATGACCGCGCCGGTAAAAAATGATTTATCTCCCATCTGGCATGATCAAACATGCCAGATGGGAGATAAATCTTTTTCCCGGTTCCCTCCGGTCCCCCGGTGTCCCCAAAGTGCCCCCCCCGACCCCCAACCCCCTCCCGAAAATCCAAGATGGCCGCGCGCACCGGCGATCACAGCAGCGCGCCGGCCGCATTTCCACTGTTCCTATGGTTTCTGTCGTATGTGCCATAACACATACGACAGAAACCTGCTCCCTAGGCCCTGCCGGGTCCCCCCCTACCCCCCCCCTGGTGTCCCCCGGTGTCCCCCGGTGTCATACATACCTGTCGCAGCTCTGATCCCCCGCGGCCCCCTCCTCCGGCTCCTTCTGTGCAGACTCCGGTCACATGAGCAGAGCGCGGCTGACAGCTTCCTGTGTTCAGGACGCTGGCTGCTCGCACTCTGCAGCTGTGACCCAGGGAGGGTGGGTGGGTGCAGATTCTTTGCACCCACTCTCCTCAAATGGAGGGTCTGCCCTCCTAGAAAATGGGGGATACGTTCCCTGAACGTGTCCCCCATATTCTAGAAGGTCCAGAGGCGACGTGGACGTCCAAATGGATTATTGTGGATTTTTTTTTTTTTCTTTTCAATAAATTGGTCAATCAGGGAATGTTTTGGGGAGTGTTTTTTCAAATAAATTTTTTTTTGTTGTCAATTTTTTTTTTATTACTGTCAATTAGTTATGTCGGGTATCTGATAGACGCCGTGACATAACTAATTGCTGGGCTTGATGCCAGGTGACATTACACACCTGGTATCAACCCCATTCATTACCCCGTTAGCCAACGCACCAGGGCGCGGGATGAGCTGGGGCGAAGCGCCAGAATTGGCGCATCTAATGGATGCGCCACTTCTGGGGCGGCTGCGGCCTGCTATTTTTAGGCTGGGAAGAGTCCAATAACCGTGGCTCTTCCCATCCTGAGAATACCAGACCCCAGCTGTCAGCTTCACCTTGGCTGGTGATCTAATTTGGGGGGACCCCACGTTTGTTGTTTTTTTTTAATTATTTATTTATAAATAATTAAAAAAAAAAAACAGCTTGGGGAGCCCTCCAAATTGATCACCAGACAAGATGAAGCTGTCAGCTGTGGTTTGCAGGCTACAGCTGTCTGCTTTACCCTAGCTGGCTATCAAAAATAGGGGGGACCCCACGTCATTTATTTTAATTCTTTTTTTTTTTTTTTTGGCTAAATACAAGGCTAGGCATCCTTTAGTGTCACATGAAAGGCACTAAAGGGCGCCAGCTTAGAATATGCAGGGGGGTGGGACGTTATATATGTTTGACATCTATCCATTCATCCATTGTAGCATTTTACGCTGTGTGCCCACAATCAGGGTTTGCAACGTTTTGGGCGCAGAGTGTTTTCCCTGCGTCCATAACGCTGCGTTGTGCAGTAGAAGCACAGTGGCAGGATTTTTAGAAATCCCGTGCCCACTGTGTTTCTTTTCTCCGCAGCATAAATCGACCTGTGGCGCAGCTTCCCGAGCCTCAGGATGTCAATTTATGCTGCGGAGATGAGTGTTCTTTGCAGGTAGAATAGAACTAAAGTCCACAGCAGCCTGAACCCAAATCGTGGGCATGTGCAGCTGCGTTCTCCCGTGGACAACACTCACATTTCTGCAGGAGGCTGACACTGGGTACTAGACGCCGTGTCGCTGGATCATGGCCACATAGCCTAAAGGCTACTTTACACGCTGCGATATCGGTCCCGATATCGCTAGCGTGGGTACCCGCCCCCATCTGTTGTGCGACACGGGCAATCGCTGCCCGTGCCGCACAACATCGCGCAGATGCGTCACACATACTTACCTGCCCGGCGACGTCGCTGTGACCGGCAAACCGCCTCCTTTCTAAGGGGGCTGTCCGTGTGGCGTCACAGTGACGTCACTGAGCGGCCGCCCAATAGAAGCGGAGGGGCGGAGATGAGTGGCCGGAACATCCCGCCCACCTCCTTCCTTCCTCATAGCGGCCGGGAGGCAGGTAAGGAGAGGTTCCTCGTTCCTGCGGCGTCACACATAGCGATGTGTGCTGCCGCAGGAGCGACGAACTACATCGTTACTGCTGCAGTAACGATAATCGAGAATGGACCCCCATGTCACTGATGAGCGATTTTGCACATTTTTGCAACGATGCAAAATCGCTCATCGGTGTCACACGCAGCAACATCGCTAATGCGGCCGGATGTGCGTCACCAATTCCGTGACCCTAACGACTCCGCATTAGCGATGTCGCAGCGTGTAAAGCCCCCTTAACAGTGAGAAATTTTTTGCTACAGCAACAGTTTTGTGAAGTACCTGTGGATTCAAAATGTTTACTATACTCCTGAATAAAATCCTTGAGGGGTCCAGTTTCCAAAATGAGGTCACTTGTGGGGGGTTTCTGATGTATAGGTGCCCAAGGGGCCCTGCTAATGTGACATGGTGCGCGCAATTTACTTCAACTTTTCCAAAATTCAAATGGTGCTCCTTCCATTCCAAGCCCTCCCATTTATCCAAACAAAGGTTTTTGGCCACATGTGTGGTATCCCTGCGCTCACAAGAAATTAGATAACAACCTGTGGGGTACACGTTTTGTTGTTGCCTCTTGAAAAAGTGAAAAATGTGTCGCTAAATCAACATTTTTGTGAAAAAAATGAAAATTTCAATATGGCAACCTAAGCTTATCAAATTCTGTGAAGTATTCGTGGATTCAAAATGCTCAATATACACCTAGATTAAAGCCTTGAGGGGTCTTATTTCCAGAATGGGGTCACTTGTGGGGGACCTCCACTGCTTAGGCACCTCAGGGGTTCTCCTAATGCAACATGGCGTCCGCTATTGATTGCAGCCAATTTTGCAGTCAAATTGCACTCCTTCTCTTCTGAGCCCTGTAGTGTGCCCAAACAGTTGATTTCCACCACATACAAGATATCAACAAACTCAGGAGAAATTGCGCAATAAATTTCATGGTGATTTTTTTCCTGTTACCCTTGTGAAAAAAAAAGCTACCTGGTTGAAGTAACAATTTTGTGGTAAAATTTTATTTTTTTATTTTCATGGCTCAACGTTATAAACTTCTGTAAAGCTCCTGGGGGTTCAGGGTACTCACCAAACATCAAGATAAATTCCTTGAGGGGCCTAGTTTCCAATATGGGGTCACTTGTGGTGTTTTTTTGCTGTTTACGTACCTTAGGGGTCCTCCAAATGCGACATGGTGCCCGCAATCTTTTTCAGCCAAATTTCCTTTCCAAAATTCAAATATTGCTCCTTCCGTTCCAAGCCCTCCCATTTCTCCAAACAAAGGTTTCAGACCACAAGTGAGGTATCACCGCGCTCATAAAAAAGTGGGTAACAAACATTGGGGTCAAATTTTTGGAATTACCTCTTGGAAAAGGGAAAAAATTGATGCTAAAGCAACATTTTTGAGAAAAAAATGAAAATTTTCAATGTGACAACGTAACGTTATCAAAATCTGTGAAGTACCTGTGGATCCAAAATGCTCACTATACCCCTAGATAGAAGCCTTAAGGGGTCTAGTTTCCAAAATGGTGTCACTTGTAAGGGGTTTCTGCTGTTTAGGTACCTTGGCGGACATGTAAATGCAACATGGTGCCCGCAATCTATTTCAGCCAAATTTGCTTTCCAAAATTCACATATTGCTCCTTCTGTTCCGAGCCCTCCCATTTGTCCAAACAAAGGTTTCTGACCACATGTGGGGTATTGGCGCGTTCATAAGAAAGTGGGTAACAAGTTTTGGGGTTCATTTTGTTGTGTTATTTCTTCTAAAAGTGAATAAATTTGGGGTAGAGCAACATTTTAGGTAAAATGTTATTTTTTGCTTTTTTTCATTCCACTTTGCTTTAGTTCCTGTGAAGCACCTGAAGGGTTAATAAACTTCTTGGATGTGGTTTTGAGTACTTTGAGGCGTGCTGTTTTGAGAATGGTGTCACTTTTAGGTATTTTCTGTCACTTAGGCCTCTCAAAGTCACTTCAAATGTGATGTGGTCCCTAAAAAAATGGTTTTGTGAATTTTGTTGAAAAAATGGGAAATTGCTGATGAACTTTGACCCCTTCTAACTTCCTAACCCCAAAACATTTTGTTTCAGAAATTGCGCTAATGTAAAGTAGACATGTGGGAAATGTTATTTATTAACTGTTTTGTGTGACATAACTCTCTGGGTTAAGGGCATAAAAATTAAAAGTTTGAAAATTGCAAAATTTTCAAAATTTTCATCAAATTTCCGATTTTTTCACAAATAAAAGCAAAAAATATCGTTCTAAATTTATAACTATCATGAAGTACAATATGTCACGAAAAAACAATGTCAGAATCACCGGGATCCGTTGAAGCGTTCCAGAGTTATAACCTCATAAAGTGACACTGGTCAGAATTGCAAAAAATGGCCTGGTCATTAAGTACAAAACTGGCTTCGTCCTTAAGGGGTTAAACTACTCATTGTATCTGCCCCGGCCCTGGGTATTCCAAATTACGATCAACCATTTTTCTTGTTTTGCACAGAACAGGGAGGGCATGCGACAGCCGTCCTCACACAGCAACATGGTGACAAACAAAGACCAATAGCTTACTACTCAGCGCGATTGGACCCAGTTGTCAGAGGGTCACCCACATGTGTCCGTGCTGTAGCGGCTGCTGCAGTACTGCTAGGGAAAGCTTGCGAGATCACATTGACATTTCCCTTAACAATTTACTCCCCGCATGACATCCATGCTATACTTGTGCAAGTCCAACCGAAACACCTGTCTATGGCCAGACAGCTCAGACTTGAATGTGCCCTTCTGATTCCTGAGTATGTCACCCTCAAGAGGTGTAATGTTCTGAATCCAGCCACCCTTTTGCCAGTAGATTCAGAAAAGGGGGAATTGGTGACAATGGTAGCAAGTGAGGATGAATACTTTGACATGACGCACGAGCATGACTGCATAGAGCTGATGAGTCAGGAGACAGCAGGTTTTCCACATGTCTATGATACACCTATTACTAATGCAGATTTTGAGTTTTTTGTAGATGGCTCCAGATATCACCTGGATGGGAGATTCTACACTGGATATGCAGTAGTATCCTCACATGAGGTAATCCGAGCTGAACCACTCCCGCCGCACATGTCCGCGCAGGAGGCGGAGCTAACAGCGCTCATTGAGGCGTGTAGAGCGGGGTCAGGTAGGAAAATTAATGTTTATTCAGACTCAAAGTATGGATTTGGGATCTGTCATGATTTTGGCCCTATCTGGAGAAGTAGAGCTTTTCTTACGTCAGCTGGTAAGCCTATTAAAAATGCAGAATTGGTAAAACGGTTAATGGAGGCACTAATGTTACCAGTCCAGGTTGGCATCATTAAGGTGAAAGCACACACAAAAGGTGACTCACTGGAGGTAGCGGGCAATAGAAGGGCGGATGCAGCTGCGAAAGCAGCGGCAAAGAGGCCTAGGGATCAGAGGATAGTGGCAGGGAGCCAGCAAGTCCCAGCCACAGTGAGTCTGGATGTCCTGAAATCCCTCCAGCATCAGGCTGCCCAAACAGAGAAGGAACACTGGGAGAAAATGGGAGCTGGGCTGAACTCGAATGGAGTATGGGAAAGTAAGGATAGGTTGTGTTTACCAAGGTCCCTGTTCCCTATGATGGCACAAGCAACACATGGCCCCACTCACGCCTCAAAAAGTCACATGTGTAACCAGGTGAATGCCTTCTGGATCGCTCCTGGCTTCAGTTACGTAGCCTCCAAACATGTACAATCCTGCATTATCTGCGCACAACACAACCCAGGTAAAACAGTAAAAGTCCCTAAGAAAGCAACACCCAGACCGCTCTATCCGTTTCAACAACTGCAAATAGACTACATACAACTACCCAAGGTAGGAGTGTATGAATACGTCCTGGTATGTGTAGATCTCTTCTCAGGATGGGTTGAGGCCTATCCAGTAAAATGTGCAAATGCTAAAACAACTGCAGAAAAACTGATGAAGGAACTAGTCTGTCGGTATGGCATCCCAGAAGCCATAGAAAGTGACAGGGGTACACACTTCACTGGAGAAATAATGAGGGACATTATGCAGGCCCTGGGAATAGAGCAGGCATTCCATACCCCTTATCATCCACAGAGCAGTGGAAAAGTAGAGAGATTAAACGGGACACTTAAACTAAAAATTCAAAAGGCCATGGCAGAGACAGGAAAGAATTGGGTAGAGTGCTTATCCCTGGCACTCTTTTCAGTCAGACACACTCCAAATAGAAAGACAGGCTTGTCTCCTTTTGAAGTCCTTTTTGGTAGTGCCCCAAAAACAGGTCTCTACTTTCCACAAGTGTTACAGATGCAGCACGGCACTATGACAGCCTACGTCCAGGCCTTACAGGAAAGACTTAATGTGGTGCATAAACATGTCTTTTCATCCATTCCAGATCCCAATGCAAGTGCAGATGTGCATCAGCTGAATCCAGGTGATTAGGTGGTCGTGCGCAGACACGTGAGAAGGAGCCTAGATCCACGCTTTGATGGCCCATTCCAAGTCCAGCTGACCACATCCACCTCAGTGAAACTTGAGGGAAAACCCACCTGGATCCACGCCAGTCACTGTAAAAAGGTCACTCCACCGGCAGAATGACAGTTTTGCTAATTATCCTGCTAGGTGTAGCAGGGTTGCTGCGCCAAACAAAGACACTGAGCGAACTTTTAACTACGGACTGGGATAATAAACTCATTCGCCACCATATTTCTCTTACTGAGGACATGGAAGGAGAAAAGCCAAAAGACTGTTGGATCTGCACACACAGTCCTATTTCTTCAAAGACTATGCCTTATTTAGCCTTACCTCTGGAACCACAGGAGGTGTTGGTACCAGACTGTATACACAATGAAACCTGGACTGAATCTAGATTTTTGGGAGAAGATGTACCTCGTGATGTATCTGCTACATTGACTATAGTTGGATGGGTCACTAAACCCTGGTTCCAGCTAAATATCACACGACCCGATGGATACTTGTGGTGGATGGAATACGATTCAGACAAGGGCATAATTGCCAAAATAAAGACTAAGATTCCTCATTCGGGCCCCATTCCTCATGATGGATTATGGTTCAGTCTTCAATACAATGGTGTTGGAAATTGTGGAAAAGACAATAACTGTTTCTATATACATACACATGACTCAACCAAGGACAATGAGACAGTATATCAGAAGGGTATTGAGGGCTGTACATCATCATTTATTAGACGGACTTTTAGGAGGGAGCGGGGTAGCTGTATCTCGGGTATGACCGGAAAACAAATGAACAATACATGGTGTGCTCATAAAGTCATGAAGGGGCTTCTGAATCTGCTTTATTGTGTACATAGTCAAACTCACTTTTGTATTTTCCCAGAGGGAGTGTTTTTGGTTTGTGGGAATCGTGCTCACAAGTGGGTGAGCCCTGACATGAGAGGGGTTTGCACACTTGCCAGACTAACACCTGCCACTTTCATAGTTCCTCATAGTGAAGTAGATGTAGCAGCTGTAGTAGAAATGGGAAAAGCAAATAAGGTATTTAGTGCTATTTTCATACACCCTTTCTTAATGCAAATGTGGGACAAGCTAGTAGAGTCCACTGACTACCTGGATGATCAAATTTTTCGGGTTCTTGAGATTCTAAATGCTACCGATGCTATACAAAAACAATTAATTGTAGTCACTAACCAGCATACTATAGTGCTAGACTTTGTGACAGCAAAAGACGGCGGAATGTGTCAAATAATTGGTCCTGCCTGTTGCCATTACATTGACCCTGCAGGCAACCTCCAGGTTAGAGCAGATATACAGAAAACAAGTGAACTTAGGGATAAATGGTTAAAAGAGCACGATGCCAACAAGGACTCCTGGTGGGGAAATACATTTTCTTTTATGAATCCAGCCAATTGGTTTAAGGGCATAGCAGGTTGGGTTTCTGGCATTATACAAACCTGTATGCAAATATTGTTGTTCTGTCTACTGCTTTATATAGCTGTAAAAGCATTGATATATGCATTACCTAAACTAATGAATAATGTATGTTCTAAGAGTCCCAGCATTGAACCCTCTGTAGTTTACTACGGACCCCAAATGGCCTCTGCTGACCGGGAGTAGGTGTCCACACTGAGGGTGGATGGGTGAAGTGGTAGGAAGACCCCTCATGGGTACTAGGCCCATGAGCCAGCAGCTCCTGTTTGGACGCCTACTGACCGTGTAGTGAAGGTTATACCATTTACAAAAGGGGGAAATTGATATAGAAGCGTTAATAGTTTCTCTATTTCTTCATTAAAGATTTATTGTTATTAGTAAGTATATCTGATGGTAGTTCATAGTCATGGAGCCTACGGAATAAGAGACCGGCTCAAGGATTATTATGGTCTCTAAATGTTCTTCTAATCTTCTTCTTATCTCATATGCATGACTCTACATTTTTGTTTTGCTAAAACTTAAAGGTCATATGAGCAACTGGTAAAGTTCAGCTAGAAGTTTTTTTTCTCTTTCTTTTGCAATATCACATTGATCTGTAAATGGTATAAATAAACTGTACTTTCCTTAAATAAACAGAAGAAATTGATCATGCTCACATGGATGCTGGTCTTTTCTCTCCGAGCGCTCGATCTTGATTAGGTCTGAAGAGGCCTAATTCAGAGGACCTCACTGGTGATCCCATAAGCTGACTTGTGACAAAAGAGAACAGCTACAACACATGCACTCTGCCACGTCTCTTCAAAGAGGAAACCGATGAAGAGACTGGGTCTTGATGCTGCGTCGCCATAGTGAAGGATGGATGATTCCAGGTATATTAATAAAAGTGATTTATTTCTATGCATTTTGGAGAGCCACCGTCTCCTTCTTTAGGAAAAATCACATGTATCTAAAGAGAGGGTGTCTCTCTGAAACGTGTAGAAGTCACTTATGTCTGGAATCCTTTACTACGGTGGTGCGGCATCAACACCAAGTCTCTTCATTGTGTTAAAGAGGACTATCTATAGATAGTCCTGATCAAATACTTAATTAACCTTGAGCCATAGGGGATTGTGGGAAAATGTCCGATGAATTTGTTTCTCCTTACATAAGCCTGTTTAAGATACGTGACACAGATTTAAGATGGCTGCCACTTCCTGTCCTCTACACCCTGCCCTGGTATGCAAGGAATGTTCAGATAGATGACCTCATGGACCAACCCACTGACGACCTCATGGACCAACCCACTGATGACTTCATGGACCAACCAACTGCTAGTTGGAGTTTCCTTGTTTATATAAGCAGGTACTCTGTTAAAATAAAGTTAGTTGAAGCCGTTCCATTCTCTGATCAAGGAGAGATTCATATCTGATTCTTTGTCTGGTGTCAATTCTTACACGCATGCACTTGATCCATATCCATTAGGTCAGGAGCAGGCAACTCGGGAACACAGATAATGTTCACCCTAACATTTTGGCACCTAACTACGTGGGGCCAGTAGAAAAGACGCCCTAGACCCCAATGATCGGTAACTGGAAAGGCACTACGAGCTGGACACCCCAAGCAGGGAGACTGATCACCTCCTCACAAGAACACGGTAAGTCTGCTAATTATTTTTAATCTGTAGTTTTTCTTGTGTCTCTCTGAGTGTGCTGCGCTGTTTGCCTGACCGTGTCCAGTCCTCATGGTATTTATAGAGGGCAGCAGGGCCTCACTGCTGTTGGCCATATTGGTTGCGGAAGAACAGTCACGCGTTCAGTTGCCTGCTGCCTGGTATGTGTTGTCTCAAGGGGAGACTGAATGGTAATTATGAGAGCAAGTGAGTTTTGAGCAGTGTCTGGAAACGTGGGGGATGTTCCCTGTGGTACCGTTTGCGGTTCTAGTGGAGACTTAAGTAAAGAGGCTTGGTACAGGGCCTAGATATATAGCACAAATTTAATTGGTCAGGCTGGCACGTGTTACCATGAGCTTCCTAAGTAGATATAGCGCAGATTTAATTGTTCAGGTTGGCACGTGTTACCATGGGCTTGCAACTCGGGAACACAGCTAGTGTTCAGCCTAACAATTGGTTTCCCCTACTCACATGTGGGGCTGCAGCAGCCGTGTGACTCATACTTCGTACAGTCAGTTGTGACTCGCACAACCCTCAAAGGTGAGACTTCCTACTGTCATTTATCCCCTATACTCCTCGGATAAGACCCTATTTGTGCTCCCTCTTGTCTTCCAGCACTTCACAATTTACATCTCCTGAAAGGAAATCTGTCACTAGGTGTCAGGAAGGGCCAGGGAGGGGGTCCCACATTTATCCCACTGCTGCCACCAATCCACCAATATGTCACGCAGGCGTCCCTCCGCTTAGTCATGGACCTGTTAATCTGTGATGACATTGCACCTCGCAGCCCTACCCTGACGTCTATAATACGTTGGAGCCACGAGATACGACTTGTCACTTCCGTAAATGCGACGTTCCGTGCCACCAAGCGGCACATAAGATCCGCTTGGCATACTGTAACACTGACACCTCCTGTCCAGGTGGGCATGGGGAGGAAGACGGAGCCAAAAGCACATCCTCTGGCACGGTACCTCTCTCGCTCACAACCCCGACAAGCCAACAGAAACTTTTCACCAGCTACGGTGAAACAGGATTCTGCCAGTCAGATTGTCTGCCACCAGTTCTTCGTTAGATTTAGGCCTGGTCCGTTAGCAGAACTATATCAGGACTGAAACCAGCCCAGGTGATGTGTAATGTTAAACCGAGCTCACGGACATGGGATTCTGGAATCAAGATAAAAGAAAAACCTACGATTAAATGATATATTTAATCACTGTAAGGGGCACACTAGAAAATACACTATATACAAGATGAGATTTACAGATGTCAGAAATACAGTTATGAGTAAGTTATGGCTAAAAGCAGATACACATCTAGATCAGTTACCTTGTTCCTTATGATTCAGCCTGGTGCTGGCTCAACATAGGGAGGCGCTGTGGAGCCACTGGTTTACTTGAGACTTTCCCACACGTGACACGACGCAACCTCTCAGAGAATAGACATCCTCAAAATGCCCGCTCTCATTTTTATGAAACTATGTACCTACCATGTACCGCCCTATTTGTGACCTTTGACTGGGCTGGACATGGTTTGTGTCTTCAGTTTACAGAAAGTTATGAATTGGCAGTTTTTCCCATATCTCTGCCTCTGAGTGTCCTACGCGGATGATATGATCATTATATTTCTAGTTATGTTTTGATCTATCCATGGATAGGAAACACGAGGTGTCTGTTGGCTTCCCTCAGTGAGTTATTAATTATAGACTTATATGCACGTCCCACAGTTTAAGGAAAATATGTGTGATGTGCGTCTCGTCATCAGGAAGCCAGAAATATGCCTGCTCTATTTGTGGGAGCGAAGCACTCCCTAATATTGTACCTTTTTCACTGGAGCCACACTGATTTCAGAATGCATTTGAAGCCTGTCCTGAATCTTGCAGTTGCCTTCCCCCTTCCCTAGCTGAATTACTTTGTCATCAGGGGATTTGCTCTGGCTAGAGCTTCTTACTTAGCTTGTATGTATATATTTAAAAAAAATGACGTAGCACTCTGCGGTATTTTTGATTCTCAGCGCAGATAAAGCGGATGGTTACGGGCTGCCACCACCATCTGCCTGGCTTTACCTTGGCTGGCAATCAAAATACAGGGAAGCCCATTAATTTTTTTTTTAATTATTTACAAAAAATAAGATGGTACTAAGCCCGAAATTCATAGTGTCACGCCAAATTAGACATGGCCACCGTAAATTTCTGGTAAACAGTAAAAAACCCTACAACACATAGAATTTTTTTTTTATTAGAAATAAAACAAAAAACAAACATTTAGAGACTCCATCTGTATTATAATAAAACTCCTGAGTCAGACGTAGTTCACAGGGACAGCAATGTCAGCTCTGCTTCATCACTCTGTAAAGATAAGTAGCTCTACAGAGAGAGAAGCAGAGAGAGCATTGTCAGCTCTCTTATATCGCTACAGAGCGAGAACCAGGCTGACAGTGAGGGTATGATTGTGCTTGTGTCTCGCATTGCATCACCTCACACGGCCTGACGCTCTCAGGACAAGAGCGCCTCAGCTGCATGGAAATACATGCAGCTGACCCGCTTCTGTCCAGAGATTGTGCACTGTGATGCGATGCGATACTCACACAGTGATAGTCAACGTTCAGTTAACAGGACTTTTGATGAAATCATAGTCATGTGATCAGTCTGTAGGCCAATGTCTGTACAACATTCACACCAGACTGGTAACATGGCTATGACGTCATGGAAGGTCCTTTAGGCAGTGGTGCTTACCGGGGGGCACAGCAATGATCGGATGCGGAAGCAGAAGCGGCCGGGATACAGTCTGCAGGACATGTCAGGGGACCTGTAAGTATGATCATAATTCTTTTTAATAATATGGGTTTCTTTTACAGCCCCTGGACCCGATCTGTAACATGAGCTTCCCAGGAAAGCTCATGATCGGGATCGTGTACATGATCACTATGTGGTCGGTACGAACCCCGATCTTTACAGTTCAGGATCGCCCATCACTACTTAAAACTAAAGAAATGTACCTTTAAGGCCCCATGCACAAGTCTGAGCTGCAGACAAAGAAAAGAGTAACCAGCTCGTCTTAATCAGTCGACCGAAGAACAAGGAAGCCCATGATCACGCCAGTGCATAGCATCTATACAACAAGTTAAAAAGTTGAAATCGATCCAGCTTCCAATTCATAGTGATAGAATTATTTTCTTTATTCTAAATCCATAAAAGTAAAAATAAAAAAAATAAATACACACTGAAGTATCATGAAAGTGTAAAGTCGGCTTTACACGCAACGACATCGCTAACGAGATGTCGTTGGGGTCACGGAATTTGTGACGCACATCCGGCCTCAGCGACGTCGTTGCGTGTGAAACGCAACGAACGACCGCTAACGATCAAAATTACTCACCTAATCGTTGATCGGTCGTTCTAATCCCGATTATCGTTGCTGTTGCAGGACGCAGATTGTTCGTCGTTCCTGCGGCAGCACACATCTCTATGTGTGACATCGCAGGAACGAGGAACAACAATGTCCCTGCGGCCGCCCGCAATGAGGAAGGAAGGAGGTGGGCGGGATGTTCTGCCCGCTCATCTCCACCCTTCCGCTTCTATTGGGCGGCCGCTTAGTAACGCCGCTGTGACGCCGAACGAACCGCCCCCTTAGACGTTGCTAGGCAGGTAAGTATGTGTGACGGGTCTGTCACAAACCACCGGGGGGGTCACTCAGAAATCCCCCGCGCTGGCTACCAGTACGTCACAATCGGGGGGTAACAAGTGGGGGTCACCCCTCCTTTATACCTCCCGACCGACAGACAGAGCACGTGACGCGCTCTCTAGCGCCCCTCTTATAGTCAGGCCAATTATGGAATTGCCCGACCATAAGCAAGGAGGCCGCTATACTACTTATGCCGATTATTGAAGGGTCCCCGGTGAGAGTAAGGTATATATTCCCCCGACCTCCGCGGGCGGAATATATAAAATCTCCCCGAATCTCACTGGCCTCCCCACAATAATCCTTGGCACAATTCGCTGCCACCAACCGATTTACGGTAACTATTAGCCGAACACACAGACGTGGGATTCAAGATCGAGATAACAGAACAGCCCAAGATTAATTATATAATTTAATCAGCCTAAAGCACACTAGAAACTACAATATATACAATAGGGAATCTACAGAATATACATATGTCAGAGTACAGTTACAGTCAAAGCATGGGTTACAAACAGGCATACACAGTTCCAGCAGTTACCTTGTTGCGTCTGGCCACAGGGGGGCGCTGTAGACCAGGTTTCCAGGAACTCCCTCACAGGTCTTTCCCAACCAGGCCCCCGAGCAGAAGAACACTGGAAAATGGCCGAAGTAGGGTTATCAACCTGGGCAATCCAGGTCCCCTCCTACCTTAGTGACCTCACAGGGAGCACTGCTCCACCCCTGGCTGGAGTTATGGACAAAATCCACAACATGGAATATGGCCATAACTTGGCCTGGGAGCGTCGTAGGCGGACGCCAATGCTCTCATTGTGACAGTTATGAATTTAGCTACAGAACGAGGGGACTCATGACCTGTCTGCCAGTTCCCCATTGGCTGATATCACGCCTGGGGCATTTCCCAATGTCCTGCTCCCATAAAAAGGGTGTGCCGGCATCGTCCGCATGCGGAGACACCATTTTTATGGTTGCCATATTTATCGGAAATATGGCTTGCGAGATATGAACCATTTTTTACTGGAGTCGTTCTGTCTAGCTAGTTCCATAGCCTTGCTAATGAGATACAACTCTTGTTACAGGGTGACGGCAGGGAGTCATCCTGTGTCCATTGTTCCCACACCACCTCATCTCCATATCACAGGACATGGCCATGGGATTTGTTGCTAAACCAGTTGTGTGAAGGAAAGGGGGGGTGACACCAGGAGAGGGCTTCCTGACATACTTGAATATCATGATTTATCGTCATATCTCCGGATTTACCTCACACCTCCCCCCTTTTGAGGGCGCTAGGGGGCAGCACACTCCGGTGTTCCCCCGTGCGCCCGTCCGCGACCTCTCCTTGTCGGGACAGCCCGTCTGCGTTACCGTGGTCACGGCCCCTTTTGTGGCGAATGGTGAAGTTGTATTGCTGGAGCGCAAGGCTCCATCGCAACAATCGCCCATTCGTCCCAGAGACGGTGTGCAACCAGCTGAGGGGATTGTGGTCCGTCTCCACGATGAAGTGGCGCCCGTATAGGTAGGGTTGCAGACGCTGCAGGGCCCACACTATGGCCAGGCACTCCTTCTCCATCGTGGAATAGGCAACTTCCCTTGGTAACAGCTTCCTGCTCAGGTACAAGACTGGGTGCTCTTGGCTCGCAGAGTCCACCTGGCTGAGCACCGCACCGAGGCCGAAGTCACTGGCGTCGGTCTGTACTACAAACGGCCGCGTGAAGTCGGCTGCCTGTAGCACGGGCGGGCTGGACAGGGCGTCCTTTAGGGCCCGGAAGGCTGTCTCGCAGTCCATTGTCCAATCGACTGCAGAGGGCAGCTTCTTCTTGGTGAGGTCCGTCAAGGGCTTTGCCAGGCTACTATAGCATGGAACAAACCTCCTATAGTACCCAGCGGTCCCCAAGAAGGACATCACCTGCTTCTTGGTCCTGGGGGTGGGCCAGGATGCGATGGCTTCCACTTTCTCAGGCTCGGGCTTCAGTGTTCTCCCACCTACCCGGTGACCGAGGTACTGGACCTCGCTCATGGCCAGCTGACACTTTCCCGGCTTGATGGTCAAACCTGCCTGGTGGATCCGCCTGAGCACCTGTGCTAGATGCTCTAGGTGGTCCTCCCAGGTGGGACTGAAGACGGCAATGTCATCCAGGTACGCGGCCGCGTACCCTTCAAGTCCCTTGAGCAGGGTGTTGACCATCCGCTGGAAAGTGGCAGGGGCATTCCTCATCCCGAATGGCATCACCGTGGACTCGTACAGTCCAAATGGGGTAATAAAGGCAGAGCGTTCCCTGGCCTTGCGAGTCAGGGGGATCTGCCAATATCCCCGGCTCAGATCCATGATGGTCAGGTACTGAGCCCCGGCCAACTGATCGAGCAGGTCATCGATGCGTGGCATTGGGTACGCATCGGCGACCGTGACCGCATTGAGCCCCCTGTAGTCCACGCAGAACCGAGTGGTTCGGTCCTTCTTAGGGACGAGGACTACAGGCGAGGCCCAAGCGCTGTTGGATGCCTGGGTCACCCCCAGCTTCAGCATCTCGTCAATCTCCTGGCGCATGTGTTGCTGCACCTCCAGGGAGACCCGATATGCTGAACGCCGGATCGGGGGATGATCCCCAGTGTCCACGTGATGGACAGCCAAGTCAGTCCTTCCGGGCTGGTTGGTAAACAACCCCCGGAAGGGGAGGAGGGTGGCCCACAGCTGGGACCGTTGGTCTTCCAAGAGCTGGTGGCCAACCTCCACATCCTCAATGGATCCGCCTGCCCTAACCTGGGCTAGCATATCCAAGAGGGTTTCCGCTTCTCCCTCCTCGGGCAGGTTGCACACGGGGAGCGCACATGCCTCCCGCTCATGATGTGCCTTCATCATGTTCACATGGAAGGGCTTCCGCCTTCCACGGGCAGGGTCCAGGGTGACCAGGTACGTCACAGGGTTGAGCTGCTGGTACACGAGGTATGGGCCTTCCCAGGCTGCCTGAAGCTTGTCCTGTGGTACGGGGACCAGTACCCACACCTTTTGACCCACTTGGTAGGTCCTCTCACAAGCGTTCTGGTCGTACCAACGCTTCTGATCGGCCTGGGCTTGAGCCATATTGTCGTGTACCAGTTGCGTCAAGGCCTGCATTTTGTCCCGGAAGCGCATGACATACTCGATAACCGACACTCCAGGGGTGGCCAAATCCCCTTCCCAAGCCTCTTTCACCAGAGCCAGGGGGCCCCGCACACGTCGCCCGTACAGGAGCTCAAACGGTGAGAATCCTGTTGAGGCCTGTGGAACCTCCCGGTAAGCAAATAACAGGTGTGGGAGATACCGCTCCCAGTCACGCCCATGGGAGTCGACCAACATCTTAAGCATCTGCTTTAAGGTGCCATTGAACCGCTCGCACAGGCCATTAGTCTGTGGATGGTACGGGCTGGCCACCAGATGTCGCACCTGGACTTGCTTACAGAGGGCCTCCATCAGCTGGGACATGAATTGGGTCCCCCGGTCAGTGAGCATTTCCTGGGGAAAACCCACTCGGGAGAAAATCTCCAGCAATGCGGTGGCCACCTTGTCAGCCCGAATGGACGACAAGGCCACTGCTTCTGGGTACCGGGTGGCATAGTCCACTACCGTCAGTATGAAGCGTTTCCCGGAGCTGCTGGGGATGGCCAGCGGGCCGACCAGATCCACAGCCACCCTCCTGAAAGGCTCATCGATGATTGGCAGAGATACCAGTGGGGCTTTGGGGCGTGGCCCCGCCTTCCCCACTCTCTGACAGGTTTCACACGAACGGCAGTAGGCAGCCACATCGGCCCCCATTTTTGGCCAGTAGAAATGCTGGTTTAACCTGGCCTTGGTCTTAGCGATCCCTAGGTGTCCGGCCATCGGAATCTCATGTGCGATCCGCAACAACTCCGTCCGGAACGGATAGGGTACCACCAACTGTCGGTCCCTGGGCCACGCCTCCGGTGAACCCTGCTGGACCGTGGCCCGGTACAGCCGTCCTTGGTCCCAGACCACTCGCTCCGGGTCCGAGTCCGAGGGAGGCTGTGCCGCCTGCTCCTTAAGAGCTTTCAGGCTGTCGTCAGCTTCTAACGCTGCCTGAAACCCCTGACTAGATGTGGCCAGAATCGACGAGACTGTCACATCTTCAGTCAGTACCCCGGGACCTGTGTCCTGGCCTCCACCTGACTCGGCTGCCACTTGGTCAGAAGGGGAAGAGCTATCGGACCTCCGGGAGGCCCCTTGGCTTCCAGCACTCCCACTGCGGGTGACAGCGGCCACAGCCGCTGCGACCGTGGGTCGTGCCTGCTCCTCCTCCGTTCCTGACCAAGTCGCCGGTTCAGGCAGACCTACCTGGCTTCCTGACACCCCGGTTGTGGGGGAACCATGCACCGAGATCTTACCTGGGAGCACTTCCGCTCCTGGACCGGCCCCAATCTCACCTGCCTGTTCCCCTCCTGCAGCAACAGAACCCCGCGGTGAAATCTCTGGGGACCCCACATTTGCTGTGGTAGCCCCCACCCCACACACTGGTTCTCCCCCTGCAGCACCCTGCTCTCTGCTTATCCCTGCAGAGGGCAACAGATCCCAGCTCACAGGCTGGTTACTTGTAGAGGCATTGTCACACCTTTCTCTGACCCCCTCCCCTGTCACAGCTGCAGCTGTGTGTGTGTCTATGGTGTCTATGCAAGCAGAAATATCAGAGTTCACTCCCTCCTCCCTTACATCATTCATAGATAACACATTAACATTGTCCGGAGGCATGTCAGTACGGGCTGAAGGTTCAGCCCTTGGTTGGGGCCCAAACTGGGAGGTTATCTGCCCCAAATCTGTCCCAAGTAGCACGTTTGCAGGGATCCGATCAGTTACCCCCACCTCCCTCACCCCTCGCCCTGCGCCCCAGTCCACATAAATGTCAGCAACAGGCAGCGCCGGGTCAATGCCTCCAATCCCGGAGACAGCGAGGGTTTTTCCAGGGATCAAGTCTTGGGGGGACACCATCTCAGGCCGCACCAGAGTCACCTCCGAGGCGCTGTCTCGCAGTCCCATGGTCACAGACCGGCCGACGGTGACAGGTTGGAAGCTGTCCAGGGACCTACCACCACCCCCACCCACACAATACACCTTGGGCGGCCCTTGGGACGGGGACGGAGCCGGGGCCTTGGGACGCTGAGGGCACATGGCCTTGAAGTGTCCAGGTAGGTTGCACTGGTGGCACCGTCTTGGTTCCGCCACGGGCCTGGAGAGGGGAGTTGAGGGGGACACCCCCTGCAGTCTAGGGGCAGGTGGGGCAGTCGCAGAATTCATCTTACCCCCTCTCCAGGTGCTGCTGGTGGCCGCTCTCCTGGCCTCAGGGGCCCGGTTGTTGGTGTAGTCATCGGCAAGGGCAGCTGTAGCCGTGGACCCCTTTGGCTTCTGGTCTCGGATGAACTGGCGGAGATCCTCAGGGCAGTTCCACAAGAGTTGCTCCGTGATGAACAAGTCCAGGATCTCCGGTCCGGTGGAAAGCTGCAGGCCTTGGGTCCAGTGGTCGGCAGCTCGGGCAAGTGCCCGCCGGTGGTCAGCCCAGGAGTCCTTTGGTCCCTTCTGTAGGCTCCGGAACTTCTTGCGGTAGGACTCTGGAGTGAGGTTGTACTGTTGGATCAGGGCCCGCTTGATGGTGTCGTAGCCCTGATCTGCCTCAGCAGGCAAGTCCCCAAGGATATCCAGGGCCTTACCCCTTAAACGGGGGGTCAGGTATTTGGCCCACTGGTCCTTGTCCAGATGGTGCTGCAAGCAAGTCCGTTCAAAAGCAGTCAAGAAAGAGTCCAAGTCTCCATCCTTCTCCAGCACTGGGAAGTCCTCAACACGGACCTTTGGAAGTTTGGTGTCTCGAAGGTCACATGTGGCTGATGAGGGCCGGAGCTGAGCTAGCTGCAGCTGGTAGTCACGGTCTGCCTGTCGCTCTCGCTCTTCACGCGCTGCCTGCCGCTCTCGCTCCGCAGCCTCACGCTCTGCGTGCCGCTCTGCCCTGCGCTCTGCCAGGAGTTCCTTGTAGCCCTTCTGGTCTCCAGCCTGGAGAAGGGCCATAGCCATTTGAAGAAGGCTATCCGAGCCTCCCAGGCTCGGTGGAATGGCACGTGGTGATCTGCGGCACGCTGCGGAGCCTGGTGATTCACTGTCCCTTTCAGAGCGGAGGGCTGGCATCTGGCTCGTTGAGGAACCTTGGGTGAGCTCCTCCTCATCTTGTCCAGCAGTGCCAGGTTGCGCAATGTCCTCGGCAGAACGGTTTTCTGGCGTCGAGCTCCTGGAGGACTCGTGGGCAACCTCCTCATTGCTGTCCACAGCACCGTCCTCCCTCTCTTCGGCTCCTGCCTTAGCATTGGCCAGTTGCATAGCTCTGCTCCTGGTGCCATCAGCCATTCTTGCAGACTTTTGGTCACTGACACAGAACTGACACCTGATGCCTCCACACACCTTACAGTATCTGCACTCTGACACTCTAGTGTTGAGCTAGTCTGAAGACCCCAGCAGCCACAGCTGCTGCAGGCAGTCTTTAGTGTCTGGGAGTATGGGTCTCACACTCACACACACTATTATCTCGATCCCACCGCTATGCCACCAATATGTCACAAACCACCGGGGGGGTCACTCAGAAATCCCCCGCGCTGGCTACCAGTACGTCACAATCGGGGGGTAACAAGTGGGGGTCACCCCTCCTTTATACCTCCCGACCGACAGACAGAGCACGTGACGCGCTCTCTAGCGCCCCTCTTATAGTCAGGCCAATTATGGAATTGCCCGACCATAAGCAAGGAGGCCGCTATACTACTTATGCCGATTATTGAAGGGTCCCCGGTGAGAGTAAGGTATATATTCCCCCGACCTCCGCGGGCGGAATATATAAAATCTCCCCGAATCTCACTGGCCTCCCCACAATAATCCTTGGCACAATTCGCTGCCACCAACCGATTTACGGTAACTATTAGCCGAACACACAGACGTGGGATTCAAGATCGAGATAACAGAACAGCCCAAGATTAATTATATAATTTAATCAGCCTAAAGCACACTAGAAACTACAATATATACAATAGGGAATCTACAGAATATACATATGTCAGAGTACAGTTACAGTCAAAGCATGGGTTACAAACAGGCATACACAGTTCCAGCAGTTACCTTGTTGCGTCTGGCCACAGGGGGGCGCTGTAGACCAGGTTTCCAGGAACTCCCTCACAGGTCTTTCCCAACCAGGCCCCCGAGCAGAAGAACACTGGAAAATGGCCGAAGTAGGGTTATCAACCTGGGCAATCCAGGTCCCCTCCTACCTTAGTGACCTCACAGGGAGCACTGCTCCACCCCTGGCTGGAGTTATGGACAAAATCCACAACATGGAATATGGCCATAACTTGGCCTGGGAGCGTCGTAGGCGGACGCCAATGCTCTCATTGTGACAGTTATGAATTTAGCTACAGAACGAGGGGACTCATGACCTGTCTGCCAGTTCCCCATTGGCTGATATCACGCCTGGGGCATTTCCCAATGTCCTGCTCCCATAAAAAGGGTGTGCCGGCATCGTCCGCATGCGGAGACACCATTTTTATGGTTGCCATATTTATCGGAAATATGGCTTGCGAGATATGAACCATTTTTTACTGGAGTCGTTCTGTCTAGCTAGTTCCATAGCCTTGCTAATGAGATACAACTCTTGTTACAGGGTGACGGCAGGGAGTCATCCTGTGTCCATTGTTCCCACACCACCTCATCTCCATATCACAGGACATGGCCATGGGATTTGTTGCTAAACCAGTTGTGTGAAGGAAAGGGGGGGTGACACCAGGAGAGGGCTTCCTGACATACTTGAATATCATGATTTATCGTCATATCTCCGGATTTACCTCACAGGGTCCGAGCGATGTTGTGCGCCACGGGCAGCGATTTGCCTGTGATGCACAATCGACGGGGGCGGGTGCTTTCACCAGAGACATCGCTAGCGATGTCGCTGTGTGTAAAGCCCGCTTAACACGTTGGTTTTCATGGTGCTCTCACCCTCACCCTATACATTCAGGATTCTTCAGTGTGTATGCATTTTTTTTAAAGATTTGAAAGAAAGAAAATATTTTTTCATATCGCTAATACTTGGAAGCTGGATCGGTTTCTCCTCTTTTAACGAGCATGAGCTACAACATTTGTACATAGCTGAAATTGGGAATTCAGGTATATGAAGCCTTACGGTATGTTCACATGGAGGATTTTACATTGGAAACACACTGTCATGGAACATCTTACCGCTGCCACCTCACAGAGACAGCCCGGGAGATCACACAGATATCCCACCACTACCACCAATATGTAATGTACAGCACTCGGCAGCTCCCAATTGTCAGGGCAATACACCATTGACAGATATTTATAGACGAGATAACGGTGGCTTTCACTACTAGGCCAATTATTTGGGAACTGACAGTGAGCATATTATTTCTCAAACAGCATTCTGCTACCCCCAATCAGTGCAATACGCAATTGACCAACAATTGATAGACAAACAATGGCGGATTTCACTACCAGGCTGATTATTGGGCAACAGACAGTGAGTGTATAGTATATACACAACCAATTCCAGCTCACGGAATATTTATATATCTTGGTACAGTCTCTGCCAAACTCCTTAGTAACCCAAGAAGAACTACTAGCTGCCACCACCAGTCGTTTTACAGGTCTATTGTACACCTGTTACAGGTAGCGTATGGCTTTGGGGATGTAAAGCAAGAGGAAGAAAGCTAGTCAATTCTATATATTTAATACAAAAATAGGCAGTGTTTGCAAAAATATACAAAATATGTTAAAAAGGTGAAAACAAAACAGCATATAGAAATACATAAAACATAAAGGATAAACAAAAAGAAAATTACTAGACCTGATGTCACTGCAATGGTTTCAGAGTTTAGAAGAGAAGTTTAGAAGAGTTTAGAAGATCCTTAGGAAAAATGGACAGAACCCAAAGTAAGCTGTATCTTCAAAGTACTGACTGTCACAAGAAGATTTTTGCAGGCATTGCCAACTGTCATGGCGGCTTCAGCATCTGTGGAAACTACAGATTCTGACACTCTGCCTACTAACTTCTCTGAAGTCTGTGATCAGCGCAGGCAGATGCGGGCATCGACCCACAGGCTTTGGTAGCCTAGCAAGAGTTAATCTCTGCTGGGCTGCTTGTTAGTCTCTTTGATCACATGTTGTGGGGGAGCCAGTCACATTCACTCCCCTCCTATATATGCTGGCTGGACAATTTAAATCATTCCAGCTATAGTTTACCTATATTGGTCTGGTGACATGTTGTGATCCAGACTTACTGGTGGGTGTTGTGCATTATTTCTGTGAGTTGTTGTTGTGTTAACCCTTGTTGTCCTTTTCTTGCTACCTTCCTGCTCATACTTTTCTCCGTAGTTTCTTACTGCTGTCTTTTTCCAAGAGATTTCAGTGTGTCTCAGTTTTGGTTTTCCTCTGTCTGTCTTAATCTGTGCTACCATCACACTCCTGCCTCTTCCTCCAACAGATGAGATAACAGATTATGGTAGATCTGGTCAGAATAGTCAGGCACGAGACTCAGGCATATCCACCATTACGGGTAAACCTAAGGTTAGGGATAGCCTAGGGTCTTCAAGCGTGAGGGACAGCATAGAATCCCCTTGTCCCTTGCTCTCCTGCAGTCAGATTGGGACACTGAGAAAAGACCAAAAACAATTTCTGCTTTTTATTAAATCAAAGTTACACCCATATACCTTCCCTTGATGAGTTCATGTGGGGGATATTTGTGGGATGTGCTCGGTCCTTCAGAATTTTATAAGATAAGATATTCAACTTACAGGATTTCTTCACCCCTCAAGGTCCCAGGCGAAATATATCATAGTCATGTTTCTTATCACAATTTTGCCTTTCTGTTGATATGAAACATGGCATGGATAGCATCATCCAGCTGACCAATATTAATTTGGGGCTGATGCTCTGATCACACAATTATATTAAAATATGTAGTTCCACTCGGGATTGCAAAGTTGAAAATATGTCCCCCATAATTATTGGATTGATACAAACCCCAATATTCATAACTTTGCTGTGACTCCAGTCCGTCTGCTGTTTTCTGTTGAAGCTCAGACAGAAATGTCACTTCTCCAATTTTTATGGATTGTACAATTTCTCTATGACACATACTATAGAGGAAATATAGTATTTCTTGGTGGCTATTTAGATTACCATATGTGTAAGGAAGCTCTCTGTTCTAGCTCATAGAAGGGAATCCAAAGCAGGGAACAGCACAATGAGACGAAAATATATCCATCTGAAACTAGGCTAAAATTAGGAGCAGAACCTATAAACAGAACAATATCATGTACAGATTCACACCTCCTCTGTATTTTGGAGCCTATCTTGGTTTCGGCTTCCAAATACTGATAAAATACTACTGACCAACCATAGCGATGTGTGAATAAAACCTTATATGAAAAAAACAAGATGCTCCTACATCACTATGAAGCCAGGCAGAGCTATCTGCTAATGTAACAAAGGAAGAACTGATACAAATGTGGTCACACATGCCTGGATTTGTCTTTTAATATTCATCAGCTGAACAAAACTTTCTTATGAAAAATGGAAGAGGAACTTCCAACATGTACTTCTCGCTCATTAACCATTTAGTGACCAAGATTGTAACGCGTAAAGTTTTATTATGAAATTATATGTTCTAAGACTACAATCCCTGTAATGTTTTTTTCTTTTTTGGTTTGTGTCCGCAACAGACAGCACACAATTTTACCCTCTGTGTGAGTGCACAAGGACAATTTTCCACAAGGGCATCAGGTCCACATGGAAAAAAAATAAAGCATGTGCTAGTCTGGCCTGACCTGGCCTGTGGTCTAGAAAAGTGCACGAGCGCAACTGGTAGATGTGATTGTCCAGAGTTTTACCACAGCTGTCTGAACTCAACCTAAGGGGGAAATGTTTTAGTAAACTGAACAAATTTATTATTTTTATCTTTTTTTTGTCGCTTAGGATCATTAAAAAATGTAATCAAATATCTATATGATTTTTCTTGAAAAGGGAAGTCATAGCTATCCTTGAGGGTACATGCCCACGATCAGGGTTATGTGGCATTCTGGGCACAGTATATTTTAACATTGTCTGTTGTGTTATCCCGCATAGGAGACTCAAGTGTGTCACCCAGGGTTATGGGGTACTTGGTCCCGGGCGTTGTATAACTGGGGAATGTCACTTGGTGGCCATTGGCCGGTCCTGTGCCCTGAGTGCTTTTCAAAAGGGGAATATTTACAGGGGATTTTTAATAAAGTTCACCCATGACGCCACTTGCGGGTTGCGGCTATGGGGATGGAGCCGCCGCTGCACAGTTCTTGCTACTGGGGCTGGTGTTAATAGCAGCCTGGATGTTAGGCCCTCCGCAAGCAGGGCCAGGCCCCAGAGGATAGGTGATGTAAATGGGTGTCGAAAGAAGGCAGGCCACACACTGGGTTGCAGTATAACTGGTTCTTTTACTCACTTTCCGTTGTAAGTGGTTACCCGGGGAAGGCTGGTTTCAACTGCAGGTCCCCTTATTCCCAGTGCCGGTTTAGTGACCTGGAGGCTTCTTTCCCCTGTACCTGTCTTTGGTTGGTGGGTCCCTATGGCTTGGAGCAACTGGTGATCCCCTCCTGATTTTCTTTTACAGCAGTCCGAATGACGGTAGCGTGAACCCTGTGGGGTTTGAGTCTCTGGTCCTGTCCCCGGTTCTCCCGTTGCTACTGTGTCCCGAACTTCAAGGTCAGTGAGGTCCTTGATGGGGCCCTCACTGTGCAGATTTTATCAGGTCTCCCTGGAGCTTTTGCCTGACCTAGGATTCTGTACCTCGTTGGTGCGTAGTTCCAGGAGTACTCCACCGGAAACCAACTGCCTGGGCCCTCAAGTCACTGTCACACTCCTGTGAGTGCGTCTTCTCTCTTTCGCTGCAACTCCAGACTCCCTACTGTCTTAGGCTAGTTTCACACATCCGGCTTTTCGCCGGTTTGCCGGATTCGGCGCACACCAGTACAGTGTATGCAGTACAATGGTAGCGCGACAAGCACCGGTCACATGCTGTCATGTGACTGGAGCATGTGACCCGGAAGTTGCGGCGCTGTCATTGTACTGTATACACTGTACTGGCGTACGCCGAATCCGGCAAACCGGTGAAAAGCCGGATGTGTGAAACCGGCCTTACTGACTGTCCACTGTCTGCCCCTCCCACCTGGTTGTCTAGTGGACTGGATTGTTTCCACTTCTGAGTGGCCATCCAAAGGTCCAACCCTAGCCTGGTTCCAGTCTATGTGGATTTTGGGGAAAAACAGTGATTAACTGGAATGTTTGGTGGTGACTGGCACTGGTCTTCCGAGTACTCTGGGGGTAGGCCCTGCATCCTGGTGGGGATGGCTCCCTGATGGTCTCAGGGGCGCTACACAAGCGTCTCCAAATGAGAAATTGACATGATAGGGATAAGAAACTCGCACCGCAGGTCAGTTGATGCAGCATTAAAGAGAAACACAGTGGACATGGGATTTCTATTAATCCCATCCACTGTTCTTGTATTGTACTACGCAGAAGTTTGGAACTAGCTAAAGTACACTGAGTACAAAATACTATTAAGGGCTCGGTTCCACTTGCGCATAGCTACCAATGTGAGAGCATCGGAAGCGATATGCTAATGACCCTCTGCTGCGAGTGCGAGCCGAGGGTCATGCAGCTGTGATCCAATCTTGCAATTGGATCACCGCTGCGGAGAAGAGGTAGGGAACACTTTCTCCCTCTCCTACCCGGCCTGTCTCTGTGTATATCCCACTGCAGTCAGATGACATGCGAGTGCAGTGCGATGTTTCACACACACCCATAGACTTATATGGGGGTGCGTGTGAGCCCAGACTCGCTGCCAAATGCAGCATGCTGCGATTCATTGCTCATGCTGCTATGACATCAGAAATCAATCGCAGATGGACACTGCCCCATAGTTTTGCACTAGTGCGAGTGCAATCCAATATTTTATTGGATTGCACTCATCTGTGCAAAACGCAAGTGGAACCGAGGCCTAATCCTGATTGTGGGCACATACCCTGACTCTAGCCCAAAATTGAGACATGAATATGCAGTATTCAACACAGTAAAGCTGGGTACACACAATGTGCCTTTATTCCAGTTTTTGATGTGTTTTAAGTGCAGATCTGTCACAAAACCTGAAGGGAATCCTGATTCTGCAAAGTCAATGAGAATCCTGAAGTCTAATATACATGTTAAGTATTTTCTCCTTACAGAAAAATAAGCAGCATATCAATTCTTATAGCCTTTTTTATTTTTGCTGCAGTTTCACCCATTGTAATGAATGGGAAAAATCTGCACTAATTGCATTTTTGCCATTGTGGTTTTCCTGCCAACAGATGCAGAAATGGTGCAGAAATTTCTGCACTAAGGCTATGTGCCCACGTTGAGTTCTGTCCCTGCAGAAATTTCTGCAGCGATTTGAACAGCACACGTGCGCTTCAAATCGCTGCAGAAACCCTGCGTACTGCGCAGTAGCCGAAGCGCTGCGTTCTAATACGCAACCTGGGCATGGATTAGGCACAATCTTCATAGATTATGCTGGGGACACAGGACGCATACAGTTACGCTCCGGTGCAGAACGCAGCATAACTGCATGAAAATACGCTACGTGGGCACAGAGCCTAAATACTAAACGTGTGCACATACCCAAAGGGCTCAATCATTCACACATCAGTTTTTCTTGAACACATTCCATGCTTTTTTTCCCAGATACAACTTGTACTTATAGTCTAAGAAGCTGTTCCCATATCCATGTCTTTTTGTGGACTGAGTAATCTGCACAAAATCACAGACATTTCCAATTTTGATCCGTGTTTCAATTCAAACTCACCAATATAAGTCTTTGGGTCTGTGAAAAAATTGGACAGGACTCAGATGCCATCTATGTAATATCTGGTTTTCATGGACTGTTAGATATAAGAATCTTGAGAAACCTTCATTTTTTTATCAGAAAAACTGACCACACTCTGATGATAAAAGGTGACCCTGACTAATCTCAGATGACACTGATCAAAAACACTTATGAAACTCAGACTGTTTTTGTGAGTGAGAAAATTCACTGATGTGTGAATGAGCCCTTACGGATTGTTCGCACGTACATGCTGAAATTTCTGCAGTCATTTGACAGCACATGTGTGCTTCAAATCGCTCCAGAAACACTGTGTAATGGATGCAGTGTTTCAGTGGATTACATGCCGATTTCATGCGCTCGGGATGCTGCCCCCACCATAGACAGAGTGGGAGCTGCATCCAAAGCACACAAATTAATTGACATGCTGCATTTTTGAGCTCACGGATTTGGGTCAAAATTTTGGCATCCAAATCGCTGTATTCAAAAAAGCAACGTGCTCACGGATTATGCACAATCTACATAGATGGGGCTGGTGATGCAGGACGCATGCATTTACGCTGCAGTGAAAAACACACATTTTCACTGACGTGTAAAAAATGCCTATGTCCCTCCATGTGCTGTCATTCATGGCACATGTGGGTTGTCCATGTGCAATCTGTGATACATGATCCATACTCCGTGATTGCAGTTGGAGGTTTACTCACCTGTCCACGCTCCTGCTGTCCATGGTGCTGAATCTCCGGCTCTGCAGCATCTGGCCGCCGCTCTCTCACTTCTGCAGCTATTTCTGGGTCGGCTCTGGCTGCATACATGAATATGCATGCCATAATGAGCCAGCCAGGAAGAAGCAGAGAGCAGCTGCCGAACACAGCATCGCTGGAGAAGGTGAGTTGAAAATGCTTTTTACTTTCAATGTACGTTTATTTCTGGTACGTGGTTCACCATAATGTGGTCCGTGGGACATCAGTGATGCCAGAAAAAAATGGACATGTCTCCATGCGGCAATGATGGACACGCGTGTACGCCGCACGGAGACACGGTCAGTGAAAAATCATTGTGTGCACAGACGCATTGATTATAACGGGTCTGCGTATGTCAGTGATTCTGGTACGTATAAAAACTAGCACATACGTACCAGAATCACTGACGTGTGAAACAAGCCTTTAATTGAGATGACTGTTCATCCACAGGACTAGAATGAATGGCAGCATGTGGGCCTCAGCTCCACCCGGAGACAGCTGGCATCCCCCACAGTCAGAGTGCAGCAGCTGAGGAGGAGCTGATGTGTTTCCTGTAAGTGAAGCACCAGCAGAGGAGATTTATTACTGGTCTTGCCGTTAATCATAGCTTGCTGCATCACTCACATTTTCAGAGCATTATTTATAATTCTTTAGAACTGCAATTATGCAAAAAACAAATTGTATTTTAAAACAATAATATGAATATTATGACATTAGTCATTTTAATACTTATTCACAATCATCACTGATATACACAATGGAGATATTTGTGTATAACCTTATACATACAGAACAGAGAAATATCCTAATAGACTTGTGAGCCAATGTCGTCAGTTATTCGACTTCTTTTATCCACAATGTTGATTTTTCACCCAATATTCTATGCTGATTCATTCATTAAGGCTAAGTTCCCGCAATAAATTTTTAGTGAGCTTTTGATTCTAATTATTTTTGTCGAACAAAAAACTCACAGTTCCAGTGAAATGGATGGGATTTATAGAAATCTCATGCCCACTGTGCTTCTTTAACTCCGCATAAGCTGACCTGCTGTGCATGTTTTAAATTGCAACATGTCAATTTCTCTTGAGGGTACGTCGAGTTTTCTGAGTGCTTTTTTCCCATAGACCTGTATTAGATTAGAACGAGGCTCCATAGATTTCAAGCAGGAGCCACTCCTGGCTCACAATGCGTACCGCAAGACCCGACAACTGTGATGAGCGGTGACGTTAGGAAAGTCACCGCTCATCACTTTGAGAGAGATTTTTTTTGGTGTCGCAAGTTTGTGTGTTTATTTGTACAATTTTGGGGTAGATCCTATGTTTTGATCAATTCCTAATTTGTGGGAGGTGCAGCGACAAAAACACCCCAAAAAATGGGATATTTGATGCGTCAGTTGTTTTTACCATATAGACTAAACAATTTTATATTATGAAAAATTGGACTTACAAATTCTATAATACAAAAAATGTATATTTTTTACATTTCTTTTTAATTGGGTAAAAAGAGGGTAATTTATTTTTTATCTTTATTTTTTCTTTTTACTTTTAAGTTATTTTTTTCAGACTCCATAGGGGACTTGAATCTGCAATTTGCTTGCTTCTACTATATACAACAACACTAGAGTATTGCTGTATATCGTAAAAATCACAGTTTTCCTACAATGTGACACAGGAATATTAACATGAAAGGCATGGAGGACTTCAGCTGTCATAACAACCCATCAGCTCCCTGTGATCGTTACAGGCTGTATCACTTTGATTAAATACTGCTCTCAGTGATTGATAATGGCATTTAAAAGGTTAACAGCAATAATGAGCTGCTGTTACTGAATGCGCTCAATACGCCTTTACATGTTCCCTGATGTAATAGTAGGCGTTATTTTTTACTGGCCTGCTGCTTACCTCTGTGAGACAACCTATCACAACTCCTCGCCTTTTTAAGATGGAGGAGCCTGTCTTCCCGTGCAGACGACAGCTTTTGCAACAGCAGTCCGTGTGCTGTTGTAGCCCAGTCCTGCTGCTGATTGTACTGCTTTGTGCGTGGTGTAGTTGTGCAGTTCTCTTGTTGTCTCATTATTTCTTCCCTGTTCTTATTTTCCTCCTCATCATCCTCATCATTTGTTGTCTAATACCTCTGTGTGAGTCTGCTGAGTGAACGAGTTTTGGTTTCCCGTTTGCCCATATCTGTGGGCTCTACCACTCCTGTCCCAGCCCTTCCCTGGGCTGAGGTAGAGGGGGTATTAACCTCTTCACGACACATGACGTACTGGGTACATCATGGATCGTGTCAGGTTAATGCCTGCTTGCTTCAGCCAGCAGTGATCGCTGCACATGTCAGCTGATTTGAACAGCTGACATGTGCCACTATCAAGCACAAGTGGATTCGCTACCCACTTGTGCCTGTTAACCCCTTACAGCGTGCTGTGAAAATGTCACAGCGCAATGTAATAGGGGGCCGCGGTAAGCATTCACTTACCCGGCTCCATCGGAAGTCACGTGACGTGATCACGTGGATCCGCTGGTTGCCATGGTAGCACAGGGTCATGTGATGACTCAAGTAGCTATCATGAGTCACTTCCTCTTAGGCCCCTTCACACGCACATGCCTCTGGTACATGCTAGGTCCGTTCCCGCATGTAGAAAGCTCATCATAGGACATTTAGTATATTTTCATAGAAAAAACTCACCAAAAATAAAGCCAAACCATAAACTGGTCAGATAGTAGTAAAAGCACATGCAAGATTCATACGGTCCCCCCATGATAAGGGTTAAAAGATCACAGGTGCAGAATGCCTTTAAAACAACCACCCCCAGCCTATTACCACAGGAGGGGGAGGTTGCTGGCAAAATAACTGCACACAAAGATCTAATATAGGGCGTCAGTCACACAGACTCGTGCAATGCACAGTGTCCAGGCAAAGCCTATTGATCACGCCCTTCTATTAGATCAGGCGGGCTGCCCAGCACCTAGGTGCACTGGCACAGTGGACCGACATCCCAGAAGACCGGCTGCATCCTGCAAAACTGTGCGATAATAAATGATAAAATTGATAATAAATGTGAGGTATTGGTCATATTTTGGCCATAATATATAAGCTCGTAACCCAAACGTCAAGGGTCCCCACGCTTACCTTTATCATGGGGGGACCGTATGCATCTTGCATGTGCTTTTACTACTATCTGACCAGTTTATGGTTTGGCTTTATTTTTGGTGAGTTTTTTCTATGAAAATATACTAAATGTCCTATGATGAGCTTTTTGATGTGGTTAGGGACTCGTAAGCGTGGGGACCCTTGACGTTTGGCTTACGAGCTTATATATTATGGCCAAAATATATAGATATATAGATATATAGATATATATAGATAGAATATATTAAATAGAAGGACATTAAATAGAAGAGCGATCAGACTGCTGATCACTATAGTCCCCTAGGGGTACTAGTAAAATAAAAAAAAAGTAAAAAAAAAAAGTTTAAAAAAAAATAAAATACCTAAAAGTTTAAATCACCCCCCATTAGCCCCAAATTAGAGGGTTAAAAAAATAAAAAATATACACACATTTGTTATCGCCGCATTCAGAAATGCTCGTTCTATCAAAATATAAAATTAATTAATCCGATCGGTAAACGGCGTAGCGGCAAAAAATTGCAAACACCAAAAGTACATTTTTCGGTCACTGTGAATTTTGCGCAAAATGAGATAACAGGCAATCAAAATGGTGCTTCTGTGCTAAAGTGGTACCATTAAAAACATCAGCTCGAGACACAAAAATAAGCTGTCACTGAGCCACAGATCTAAAAAAATGAGAACGCTACGGATCAGGGAAAATGTGCTTCTTTTTTTAGACAAACTTCTGAATTTATTTTTAACTCCTTAGATAAAAGTAAACCTATACATGTTTGGTATCTACAAACTCATACCGACCTTAGGCATCACACTGACACATCAGTTTTACCATACAGTGAACACTGTAAATTAAATATCCAAAAAACAATCATGCAATCGCACTTTTTTTTTTTTTTCAATTTTTTTGCCATTTTCCAGTACACTATATGGCAGAGGTCTCAAACACACGGCCTGCGGGCAGCATGTGGCCCCTGAGGCTGCTTCTTGTGGCCCACAGACACCTAGCCCCATGACGATTGCGTCCGGTACATATACGGGGCTGCCGCCGTTAGCACTTTCTTTCTGGTGAATATAATTTGCGGCACCGCGCAGAGCAACACGTCTCTGCAGAGTTTCACTAATGGAAGCTGCCACCGACCAATCAGAGGCCAGCAGTAAATGTGGGCGTATTCTGATTGGCCGGCGCGGCTGCGATTAGTAAGGATGTGAGGAGAGCAGCAGTGCCATAAATCGTTCCCCAGAAGGAAAGCGCTGATGGCGGCAGCCCCGTGTACCCGACAGCAATCGTCACGGCCCTTATGGGGTCCAGGTGCCTGCGGGCTGCAAGAAGCAGGTAAGGAAGACACCGAGGGAACGAAGGAGAGGTGAGAAGAATCTCTTTTTTTTTTGTATATGAACAACGTCATAACAGGGGATATTACTACAGGACAGGACATTACTACAATAGGGCAATATACTGATATTACTGCCAGTGGGCAATATGGGACATTACTAAAAGGGCGCTGTGAGGCAAATCCCGGGATATGAAGATGAATTATGACTCCAGTCATAATCCCTCATCACTCCCTGGCAGTGCCCCCTCCCTTCTTGTTCTCAGTGTTCCACTTACACCTCCATGGCCATGTCCTGTGATATGGAAATTAGGTGGCTTGGGGACAATGGACACAGGATGACTCCCTGCCGTGACCCTGTAGTGGGGGCTGCTAGCTAGTTAGCAAGGCTATGGAAATAGCCAGACAGAACGACTCCAGTAAAAAATGGTTCATATCTCGCAAGCCATATTTCCGATAAATATGGCAACCATAAAAATGGTGTCTCCGCATGCGGACGATGCTGGCACACCCTTTTTATGGGAGCAGGACATTGGGAAATGCCCCAGGCGTGATATCAGCCAATGGGGAACTGGCAGACAGGTCATGAGTCCCCTCGTTCTGTAGCTAAATTCATAACTGTCACAATGAGAGCATTGGCGTCCGCCTACGACGCTCCCAGGCAAAGTTATGGCCCATATTCCATGTTGTGGATTGTCCATAACTCAAGCCAGGGGTGGAGCAGTGCTCCCTCTGAGGTCACGAAGGTAGGAGGGGACCTGGATTTGTCCAGGTTGATAACCCTACTTCGGCCATTTTCCAGTGTTCTTTCGCTGGGGGTCACGTGCAGGAAACATCTGTGGGAGTTCCTAGAAACCTGGTCTACAGCGCCCCCCTGTGGCCAGACGCACAAGGTAACTGAGTGAATTGCATACCTGTTTGTAACCCATGCTTTATCTGTAACTGTACTCTGACATATGTATATTCTGTAGATTCCCTATTGTATATATTGTAGTTTCTAGTGTGCTTTAGGCTGATTAAATTATATAATTAATCTTGGGCTGTTCTGTTATCTCGATCTTGAATCCCACGTCTGTGTGTTCGGCTAATAGTTACCGTGAAGCGGTTGGTGGCAGCGAGTTGTGCCAAGGGTTATTGTGGGGAGGCCAGTGAGATTCGGGGAGATTTTATATATTCCGCCCGCGGAGGTCGGGGGAATATATACCCTACTCTCACCGGGGACCCTTCAATAATCGGCATAAGTAGTATAGCGGCCTCCTTGCTTATTGTCGGGCAATTCCATAATTGGCCTGACTATAAGAGGGGCGCTAGAGAGCGCGTCACGTGCTCTGTCTGTCGGTCGGGAGGTATAAAGGAGGGGTGACCCCCACTTGTTACCCCCCGATTGTGACGTACTGGTAGCCAGCGCGGGGGATTTCTGAGTGACCCCCCCGGTGGTTTGTGACATATTGGTGGCATAGCGGTGGGATCGAGATAATAGTGTGTGTGAGTGTGAGACCCATACTCCCAGACACTAAAGACTGCCTGCAGCAGCTGTGGCTGCTGGGGTCTTCAGACTAGCTCAACACTAGAGTGTCAGAGTGCAGATACTGTAAGGTGTGTGGAGGCATCAGGTGTCAGTTCTGTGTCAGTGACCAAAAGTCTGCAAGAATGGCTGATGGCACCAGGAGCAGAGCTATGCAACTGGCCAATGCTAAGGCAGGAGCCGAAGAGAGGGAGGACGGTGCTGTGGACAGCAATGAGGAGGTTGCCCACGAGTCCTCCAGGAGCTCGACGCCAGAAAACCGTTCTGCCGAGGACATTGCGCAACCTGGCACTGCTGGACAAGATGAGGAGGAGCTCACCCAAGGTTCCTCAACGAGCCAGATGCCAGCCCTCCGCTCTGAAAGGGACAGTGAATCGCCTAGCTCTGCAGCGTGCCGCAGATCACCACGTGCCATTCCACCGAGCCTGGGAGGCTCGGATAGCCTTCTTCAAATGGCTATGGCCCTTCTTCAGGCTGGAGACCAGAAGGGCTACAAGGAACTCCTGGCAGAGCGCAGGGCAGAGCGGCAGGCAGCGCGTGACGCTGAGGCTGCGGAGCGGCACGCAGAGCGTGAGGCCGCGGAGCGAGAGCGGCAGGCAGCGCGTGAAGAGCGAGAGCGACAGGCAGACCGTGACTACCAGCTGCAGCTAGCTCAGCTCCGGCCCTCATCAGCCACATGTGACCTTCGAGACACCAAACTTCCAAAGGTCCGTGTTGAGGACTTCCCAGTGCTGGAGAAGGATGGAGACTTGGACTCTTTCTTGACTGCTTTTGAACGGACTTGCTTGCAGCACCATCTGGACAAGGACCAGTGGGCCAAATACCTGACCCCCCGTTTAAGGGGTAAGGCCCTGGATATCCTTGGGGACTTGCCTGCTGAGGCAGATCAGGGCTACGACACCATCAAGCGGGCCCTGATCCAACAGTACAACCTCACTCCAGAGTCCTACCGCAAGAAGTTCCGGAGCCTACAGAAGGGACCAAAGGACTCCTGGGCTGACCACCGGCGGGCACTTGCCCGAGCTGCCGACCACTGGACCCAAGGCCTGCAGCTTTCCACCGGACCGGAGATCCTGGACTTGTTCATCACGGAGCAACTCTTGTGGAACTGCCCTGAGGATCTCCGCCAGTTCATCCGAGACCAGAAGCCAAAGGGGTCCACGGCTACAGCTGCCCTTGCCGATGACTACACCAACAACCGGGCCCCTGAGGCCAGGAGAGCGGCCACCAGCAGCACCTGGAGAGGGGGTAAGATGAATTCTGCGACTGCCCCACCTGCCCCTAGACTGCAGGGGGTGTCCCCCTCAACTCCCCTCTCCAGGCCCGTGGCGGAACCAAGACGGTGCCACCAGTGCAACCTACCTGGACACTTCAAGGCCATGTGCCCTCAGCGTCCCAAGGCCCCGGCTCCGTCCCCGTCCCAAGGGCCGCCCAAGGTGTATTGTGTGGGTGGGGGTGGTGGTAGGTCCCTGGACAGCTTCCAACCTGTCACCGTCGGCCGGTCTGTGACCATAGGACTGCGAGACAGCGCCTCGGAGGTGACTCTGGTGCGGCCTGAGATGGTGTCCCCCCAAGACTTGATCCCTGGAAAAACCCTCGCTGTCTCCGGGATTGGAGGCACTGACCCGGCGCTGCCTGTTGCTGACATTTATGTGGACTGGGGCGCAGGGCGGGGGGTGAGGGAGGTGGGGGTAACTGATCGGATCCCTGCAAACGTGCTACTTGGGACAGATTTGGGGCAGATAACCTCCCAGTTTGGGCCCCCCCCAAGGGCTGAACCTTCAGCCCGTACTGACATGACTCCTAACAATGTTAATGTGTTATCTATGAATGATGTAAGGGAGGAGGGAGTGAACTCTGATATTTCTGCTTGCATAGACACCATAGACACACACTCAGCTGCAGCTGTGACAGGGGAGGGGGTCAGAGAAAGGTGTGACAATGCCTCTACAAGTAACCAGCCTGTGAGCTGGGATCTGTTGCCCTCTGCAGGGATAAGCAGAGAGCAGGGTGCTGCAGGGGGAGGACCAGTGTGTGGGGTGGGGGCTACCACAGCAAATGTGGGGTCCCCAGAGATTTCACAGCGGGGTTCTGTTGCTGCAGGAGGGGAACAGGCAGGTGAGATTGGGGCCGGTCCAGGAGCGGAAGTGCTCCCAGGTAAGATCTCGGTGCATGGTTCCCCCACAACCGGGGTGTCAGGAAGCCAGGTAGGTCTGCCTGAACCGGCGACTTGGTCAGGAACGGAGGAGGAGCAGGCACGACCCACGGTCGCAGCGGCTGTGGCCGCTGTCACCCGCAGTGGGAGTGCTGGAAGCCAAGGGGCCTCCCGGAGGTCCGATAGCTCTTCCCCTTCTGACCAAGTGGCAGCCGAGTCAGGTGGAGGCCAGGACACAGGTCCCGGGGTACTGACTGAAGATGTGACAGTCTCGTCGATTCTGGCCACATCTAGTCAGGGGTTTCAGGCAGCGTTAGAAGCTGACGACAGCCTGAAAGCTCTTAAGGAGCAGGCGGCACAGCCTCCCTCGGACTCGGACCCGGAGCGAGTGGTCTGGGACCAAGGACGGCTGTACCGGGCCACGGTCCAGCAGGGTTCACCGGAGGCGTGGCCCAGGGACCGACAGTTGGTGGTACCCTATCCGTTCCGGACGGAGTTGTTGCGGATCGCACATGAGATTCCGATGGCCGGACACCTAGGGATCGCTAAGACCAAGGCCAGGTTAAACCAGCATTTCTACTGGCCAAAAATGGGGGCCGATGTGGCTGCCTACTGCCGTTCGTGTGAAACCTGTCAGAGAGTGGGGAAGGCGGGGCCACGCCCCAAAGCCCCACTAGTATCTCTGCCAATCATCGATGAGCCTTTCAGGAGGGTGGCTGTGGATCTGGTCGGCCCGCTGGCCATCCCCAGCAGCTCCGGGAAACGCTTCCTACTGACGGTAGTGGACTATGCCACCCGATACCCAGAAGCAGTGGCCTTGTCGTCCATTCGGGCTGACAAGGTGGCCACCGCATTGCTGGAGATTTTCTCCCGAGTGGGTTTTCCCCAGGAAATGCTCACTGACCGGGGGACCCAATTCATGTCCCAGCTGATGGAGGCCCTCTGTAAGCAAGTCCAGGTGCGACATCTGGTGGCCAGCCCGTACCATCCACAGACTAATGGCCTGTGCGAGCGGTTCAATGGCACCTTAAAGCAGATGCTTAAGATGTTGGTCGACTCCCATGGGCGTGACTGGGAGCGGTATCTCCCACACCTGTTATTTGCTTACCGGGAGGTTCCACAGGCCTCAACAGGATTCTCACCGTTTGAGCTCCTGTACGGGCGACGTGTGCGGGGCCCCCTGGCTCTGGTGAAAGAGGCTTGGGAAGGGGATTTGGCCACCCCTGGAGTGTCGGTTATCGAGTATGTCATGCGCTTCCGGGACAAAATGCAGGCCTTGACGCAACTGGTACACGACAATATGGCTCAAGCCCAGGCCGATCAGAAGCGTTGGTACGACCAGAACGCTTGTGAGAGGACCTACCAAGTGGGTCAAAAGGTGTGGGTACTGGTCCCCGTACCACAGGACAAGCTTCAGGCAGCCTGGGAAGGCCCATACCTCGTGTACCAGCAGCTCAACCCTGTAACGTACCTGGTCACCCTGGACCCTGCCCGTGGAAGGCGGAAGCCCTTCCATGTGAACATGATGAAGGCACATCATGAGCGGGAGGCATGTGCGCTCCCCGTGTGCAACCTGCCCGAGGAGGGAGAAGCGGAAACCCTCTTGGATATGCTAGCCCAGGTTAGGGCAGGCGGATCCATTGAGGATGTGGAGGTTGGCCACCAGCTCTTGGAAGACCAACGGTCCCAGCTGTGGGCCACCCTCCTCCCCTTCCGGGGGTTGTTTACCAACCAGCCCGGAAGGACTGACTTGGCTGTCCATCACGTGGACACTGGGGATCATCCCCCGATCCGGCGTTCAGCATATCGGGTCTCCCTGGAGGTGCAGCAACACATGCGCCAGGAGATTGACGAGATGCTGAAGCTGGGGGTGATCCAGGCATCCAACAGCGCTTGGGCCTCGCCTGTAGTCCTCGTCCCTAAGAAGGACCGAACCACTCGGTTCTGCGTGGACTACAGGGGGCTCAATGCGGTCACGGTCGCCGATGCGTACCCAATGCCACGCATCGATGACCTGCTCGATCAGTTGGCCGGGGCTCAGTACCTGACCATCATGGATCTGAGCCGGGGATATTGGCAGATCCCCCTGACTCGCAAGGCCAGGGAACGCTCTGCCTTTATTACCCCATTTGGACTGTACGAGTCCACGGTGATGCCATTCGGGATGAGGAATGCCCCTGCCACTTTCCAGCGGATGGTCAACACCCTGCTCAAGGGACTTGAAGGGTACGCGGCCGCGTACCTGGATGACATTGCCGTCTTCAGTCCCACCTGGGAGGACCACCTAGAGCATCTAGCACAGGTGCTGAGGCGGATCCACCGGGCAGGTTTGACCATCAAGCCGGGAAAGTGTCAGCTGGCCATGAGCGAGGTCCAGTACCTCGGTCACCGGGTAGGTGGGAGAACACTGAAGCCCGAGCCTGAGAAAGTGGAAGCCATCGCATCCTGGCCCACCCCCAGGACCAAGAAGCAGGTGATGTCCTTCTTGGGGACCGCTGGGTACTATAGGAGGTTTGTTCCATGCTATAGTAGCCTGGCAAAGCCCTTGACGGACCTCACCAAGAAGAAGCTGCCCTCTGCAGTCGATTGGACAATGGACTGCGAGACAGCCTTCCGGGCCCTAAAGGACGCCCTGTCCAGCCCGCCCGTGCTACAGGCAGCCGACTTCACGCGGCCGTTTGTAGTACAGACCGACGCCAGTGACTTCGGCCTCGGTGCGGTGCTCAGCCAGGTGGACTCTGCGAGCCAAGAGCACCCAGTCTTGTACCTGAGCAGGAAGCTGTTACCAAGGGAAGTTGCCTATTCCACGATGGAGAAGGAGTGCCTGGCCATAGTGTGGGCCCTGCAGCGTCTGCAACCCTATCTATACGGGCGCCACTTCATCGTGGAGACGGACCACAATCCCCTCAGCTGGTTGCACACCGTCTCTGGGACGAATGGGCGATTGTTGCGATGGAGCCTTGCGCTCCAGCAATACAACTTCACCATTCGCCACAAAAGGGGCCGTGACCACGGTAACGCAGACGGGCTGTCCCGACAAGGAGAGGTCGCGGACGGGCGCACGGGGGAACACCGGAGTGTGCTGCCCCCTAGCGCCCTCAAAAGGGGGGAGGTGTGAGGCAAATCCCGGGATATGAAGATGAATTATGACTCCAGTCATAATCCCTCATCACTCCCTGGCAGTGCCCCCTCCCTTCTTGTTCTCAGTGTTCCACTTACACCTCCATGGCCATGTCCTGTGATATGGAAATTAGGTGGCTTGGGGACAATGGACACAGGATGACTCCCTGCCGTGACCCTGTAGTGGGGGCTGCTAGCTAGTTAGCAAGGCTATGGAAATAGCCAGACAGAACGACTCCAGTAAAAAATGGTTCATATCTCGCAAGCCATATTTCCGATAAATATGGCAACCATAAAAATGGTGTCTCCGCATGCGGACGATGCTGGCACACCCTTTTTATGGGAGCAGGACATTGGGAAATGCCCCAGGCGTGATATCAGCCAATGGGGAACTGGCAGACAGGTCATGAGTCCCCTCGTTCTGTAGCTAAATTCATAACTGTCACAATGAGAGCATTGGCGTCCGCCTACGACGCTCCCAGGCAAAGTTATGGCCCATATTCCATGTTGTGGATTGTCCATAACTCAAGCCAGGGGTGGAGCAGTGCTCCCTCTGAGGTCACGAAGGTAGGAGGGGACCTGGATTTGTCCAGGTTGATAACCCTACTTCGGCCATTTTCCAGTGTTCTTTCGCTGGGGGTCACGTGCAGGAAACATCTGTGGGAGTTCCTAGAAACCTGGTCTACAGCGCCCCCCTGTGGCCAGACGCACAAGGTAACTGAGTGAATTGCATACCTGTTTGTAACCCATGCTTTATCTGTAACTGTACTCTGACATATGTATATTCTGTAGATTCCCTATTGTATATATTGTAGTTTCTAGTGTGCTTTAGGCTGATTAAATTATATAATTAATCTTGGGCTGTTCTGTTATCTCGATCTTGAATCCCACGTCTGTGTGTTCGGCTAATAGTTACCGTGAAGCGGTTGGTGGCAGCGAGTTGTGCCAAGGGTTATTGTGGGGAGGCCAGTGAGATTCGGGGAGATTTTATATATTCCGCCCGCGGAGGTCGGGGGAATATATACCCTACTCTCACCGGGGACCCTTCAATAATCGGCATAAGTAGTATAGCGGCCTCCTTGCTTATTGTCGGGCAATTCCATAATTGGCCTGACTATAAGAGGGGCGCTAGAGAGCGCGTCACGTGCTCTGTCTGTCGGTCGGGAGGTATAAAGGAGGGGTGACCCCCACTTGTTACCCCCCGATTGTGACGTACTGGTAGCCAGCGCGGGGGATTTCTGAGTGACCCCCCCGGTGGTTTGTGACAGGCGCAATATAGGATATTACTACAAGGGCGCAATATGGGACATTACTACAAGGGCGCAATATGAGACATTAGTACAAGGGGACAATATGGGACATTACTACAAGGGGACAATATGAGACATTACTACAAGGAGACAATATGGGACATTACTACAAGGGGACAATATGGGACATTACTACAAGGGGACAATATGGGACATTACTACAAGGGGGCAATATGGAACATTACTACAAGGGGGCAATATGGAACATTACTACAAGGGGGCAATTAACTAATATTACTACAAGGGGACAATATGGGACATTACTACAAGGGGACAATATGGGCTATTACTACAAGGAGACAATATGGGACATTACTACAAGGGGACAATATGGGACATTACTACAAGGGGACAATATGGCACATTACTACAAGGGGACAATATGGGACATTACTACAAGGGGCAATATGGGACATTACATTACTACAAGGGGTCAGTATGGGACATTACTACAAGGTGCAATATGGGACATTACTACAAGGGGACAATATGGGCACATTACTACAAGGGTACAATATGGGACATTACATTACTACAAGGGGACAATATGGGGCATTACGACAAGGAGCCATGTGGGCACATTACCACAAGGGGTCAGTATGGGACATTACTACAAGGAGGCAATATGGGACATTACTACAAAGAAACAATATGGGCACATTACCACAGGGAACAATATGGGCACATTAACACAGGATGGGGACATTACTAAAAGATGAGAACCAGGATGGAAATATTACTACAAAATATTGGCCAAAATTACTATATGGTGGTAATTGAAAAACAATATTATTTACAATAAGGGGATCAAATGTAAAAACAAAAAATTCAAAATAAAGAATGATTTTATTTTCCCCATTAAAAAATACTTTTTATATATAAACTGAAATAAAAAAGTGCACATTTGTTAGAATAAACGAGAGAAAAATGTTCAAACTATGTGATCCAAAGGTGCATAGAAAAAAATATGCGATCACTAAAAATGTCACTGGGTTCAGCAAAGAATGCGGCCCCCAAATAATTTTTTTTACTATGTGCGGCCCATATACTCAGCCAGTTTGAGACCCCTGCTATGTTGTAAAACTTATGGTTTCATTTAAAAGTAGAACTCGTCCCACAAAAAATAAGCCCTTAAGCCCGCTTTACACGCTGCAATGTATCTTACAATGTGTCGGCGGGGTCACATCGTAAGTGACGCACATCCGACATCGTAAGGTACATTGCAGTGTGTGACAGGTACGTGCTATTGCGATTGAACGGTAAAACGTTCATCGCATACACATCGTACCTTTCTCTAGAATTGGACGTCAGATTGTTCATCGTACCCGGGGTATCACACATTGCAGTGTGTAAGTAGTAGATAGGGATGTTAAACCGCGCCACTGACTCAGCCGATCCAGGAGATTAATGGATAGGTGTTGCTTTAATTCATTACACAGTCAGGTCAACGCGTTTCGGGAGTCGCAGCTCCCTTCATCAGGACAGTCTGGCAAGCAAAACACATTAATCTCCTGGATCGGCTGAGTCAGTGGCGCGGTTTAACATCCCTATCTACTACTTTCTGTTATCTGCTACTCTTGGGTCCGCTGCCGTGGCTTGGATACTTTTATATGCTGTTATAGGCGTTGTGACTTTCACAACCCCTATAGGTGAGTAAGACCACCCTCCTTGATTTTCCCCAATTGTCTGGGGTAAGACCCTATTGCGCTTTCTTTCCACAGTGTTTTTCTCACATTGCAGTGTGTGACACCCCGGGAACGATGAACAGATCTTACCTACGTCCTGCGGCTCCCGGCCCACAATGCGGAAGGAAGGAGGTGGGCGGGATGTTTACGTCCCGCTCAGCTCCGCCCCTCCGCTTCTATTGGCTGCCTGCCGCGTGATGTCGATGTGACGCTGTACGTCCCTCCCACTCCAGGAAGTGGACGTTCGCCACCCACATCAAGGTCGTATGGAAGGTAAGTACGTGTGACGGGGGTTAATCGTTTGTGCGGCACGTTCAACAAATTGAACGTGCAACACATACGATTGGGGCGTTGCAAATCGCATACGATATCGTATGCGAAACTGCAACGTGTAAAGCAGGCTTTATATGGCAAGACTGACTGAAAAATAAAAATGTTACGGCTTTCGGAAGAAGGGGAGCGAAAAATAAAACGGAAAAATGGAAAATCGCCCGGGGGTGAAGGGGATAAATAAGGGCTGTACAGGAGCAGGGCTAGTAAGGCGGCCCAGACATTGTCACCATCAGATGTATCTCTGGGATCAGGGACAGTGAGGGCCAGTTTAGGAGCCCCGGTCCCCGGTTATCCCATTACACACTGTGTCAACAACACTCTGATCAAAAACATTGACAACACTGATCGAAAACTGATAATACTCAGACCATTCTACTCATATGAGAAAAATGCTGACACAGGCACAGTTATCTGACAGCTGTTCATAGGAGATTATTCAGCTAAAGACTGGCTATATTTCAATGAAATTCTATATTAATGGCCGTGGGTTTGTATAGACATGCTAATATTGTAGTATGCACTGCGATTTTTCCATCATTATTGCCAGCATTAGACAGTGCTTGTTTACTGCGTCGTGACAACAGATCCAGCGAGACATCACACCTAGACCCGTCTCCATGACAACTGCAGCTGATGCAACCTGTATTGGCTGGTGTATCCATAGTCACTTATTCATGAGCGCTCCTCCACTTCCCAGTGTTGCTATAGTAACTACAGGGAAGCCTATCAATGGTTTATCAAAGCAAATGGGGGAAGGGAAGGCTCCAGAGGCCAAGCTTGAGCGCTGACTCCTGAGCACAGGATGGATAGTTCTGTTTTGCGTAAAGTGATTGCAATAAGTAAATCTGCTCCAATATTAAACATGAAGCCATGAAACGTGGCGTTTACACCGGCCATTATCACCGTGGTACTGACTGTGACCATCGCATACTGTGCACAGATGTTTGGCAATACATTTCCCTAAGCTTTTAAGCCATAAGTATTGAAGAGATAATATGGCGTTGGAAACATAGTTTACATATTGCACATTTTCTCTTCAACACTCATCTCTATATTTATTGAAAATATTTTTCATTTTTTAATTAATTAAAATACTTCATATTACACCAGATTTGTGATCTCAATATGTCAAACACTATTCCACTCAGTACCAGCCCCATGTATTAATTCCCCTATAACACACGAGCCGCAATGTTGTGTGCGTCTTCTCCATATGTGACGTTTGGTGCCAGTGCCCTGATTCCACCTGTGACAAGGGTCCATTGTTGGACTGGCACTTTCCCATTTACATGTAGTGGAAGCATTGAGCATCTGCTTTCCTTGGCCAGTGTCTGCGCAAACAAAGGGTGGTGTCTGCTTTTCTGCAGACACAGGGAGTGAGCTGAAGGATGTGAAGGAGGGGGAGGGGATGAAGGAGGCTCACTGCAATGCGGCAGAACTAAAGACAAAAAACCTGTGACAGTGCATGTTTCCATATTACTGGCAGTCCTCCACGCCCACGCCTCACAGTTTCTGGTCCACTCACTATTCAAGGCACAATAATTTGGGTGGGTGGGGTGCACAGGGCTCACTGGTATCTTTGCTGGTATCGAGGAGACCATTGATATAGATTGGTCACAGATGCTCTTCTGACCATTATTAGGAGGAAATCAATAATGCTGGTAACACTGAAAGCTAAAATACACTATATAGTCTCCATCTGAATGTTATAGTAGTTACATACTTCCTGGTATATAATGACTGACATCACTGTATGGCTGTGAAATAAAATGGACAAGTTTGGCACTGTTTTTCCGATGCTGGACAACCCCTTTGATAGCTATGGTGGTTAAGGCCCACATACATACCGTACTAGCAGCGGCGTAGCTAGAGTTTGATGGGCCCAATGCAAAATTTGATAATACTAAAAGGATAACTGAAGTGAGCACCAATATGTATATATGTATACAGAGTGCAAGCCAAAAAATACATAACCAATAAAGATGAAGGCTGCACATCCAATAATATGATAATGGTATAATGCTACAAGCATGCTGACAATTATAATGAAAAATGCAATTTGCTAACTGGAAAGTGAACATGTGAATCATGAGATGCATACCTGCCAAGACTATTAGGAAAAAAGAGATATTTAGCAATAGCATTGATCAATGTAACCGAGTCCCAATACCTCGCCAAGGTATATCTCTATATTGGGGTCCCTAGCTCTGTGACTCTACCTATGTGTCATCTCATTGCAATTAAAAACTACTGTGTATGCTAGGGACCCCAATATAGAGATATACCTTGGCGAGGTATTGGAACTCGGTTACATTGATCAATGCTATTGCTAAATATCTCTTTTTTCCTAATAGTCTTGGCAGGTATGCATCTCATGATTCACATGTTCACTTTCCAGTTAGCAAATTGCATTTTTCATTATAATTGTCAGCATGCTTGTAGCATTATACCATTATCATATTATTGGATGGGCAGCCTTCATCTTTATTGATTATGTATTTTTGGCTTGCACTCTGTATACATATATACATATTGGTGCTCACTTCAGTTATCCTTTAGTACTATGAAGTTTTTGTCTGAATGTGAACACAGCTCCGCCCCTTTCGGCCATGTTTTTTTTCCCATCTCCTATGTAAGAAAATCCTTGGTTACCCCTCTCCACACACAGTAGTTTTTAATTGCAGTGAGATAACACAGAGTTAGGGTCACAGAGCTAGGGACCCCAATATAGATATATACCTTGGCGAGGTATTGGGGCTCGGTTACATTGATCAATGCTATTGCTAAATATCTCTTTTTTCCTAATAGTCTTGGCAGGTATGCATTTCATGATTCACATGTTCACTTTCCAGTTAGCAAATTGCATTTTCCATTATAATTGTCAGCATGCTTGTAGCATTATACCATTATCATATTATTGGATGTGCAGCCTTCATCTTTATAGCCAATGCAAAATTTGGACCTGGCCCTCCCCACTTGCATGTTGGCCAGATGTATGGGCCCTTGTAGCTTTCTAAATCCTATGAAGACATATAAGTTGCCCTCTCCCCTATTATGTAGTAATGTCTCCCATCCTCTTCTAATGTACCCCATCCTGGGCTCTTTCCTGGTAAATATGTCCCCCATCCTGGTATATATGCCCTCCATCATGGTAAAAATGTCCCCGTCCTGGGCCTCCCTTGGTATTTATGTCCCCCATCCTGGTATATATGACCCCACCCTGGAATATACAATATATCACCATTCTGCTAAAGTACGCCCCCCATCCTGGTATATATACCCCTTCCTGGTAAATGTATCCTCATCCTGGTATATATGTCCCCATCCTGATCCTCCCTTGGTATATATGTCCCCCATCCCGGTATGTATCTCCCCATCCTAGTAAATATGTGTCCTCGTGCACACATCCAGCTGAATGATACCAAACATACAGCCAATCTCATTAAGAAGTATCTTCTTTGTAAAGAAGAATATGAGTCCTTGAAGTGATGCTATGACCCACACATAGCCTTCATCTCAACATCAATGAGTCTGTGTGAGATTTAATGAAGAAGCATAAATATTTGCAACATATTTGCAATATACAAGCAACATCCACAGAAGATATGTGGTTAGTTCTCCAAGATGTATGGAACAACCTGCCTGCTGAGTTCCTTTAAAAACTGGATACAAGTTTACCTAACAAAATTAATATTTTGATACTGTTTTCAATAAATGGGATGGTTACATTGATTTGTTTTAGATTTATCTTTTATTCATTTATTTAGCATTATGTTAAAGGGAACCTATCACAAGGTGTTTGACATCTAATCTGAGACCAGTATAATGTAGATACAGAGACCCTGATTCCAGTGATGTGTCATTTACTAGGTTACTTGCTGTAGCTTTGATAAAATCACTGTTTTATCAGTAGGAGATTATCACTAGAGGAATAGTAAACCTGCTGAAACATACTCATGAGCTCTGTATAACCCTGTCCCCAACACTGCAACAAACAGCAGCAAAATATTTGTATTGTGCACTGATTGGCAGCATTCTGCCTATGCACAGTGTACACAGAAAGCGATCAATCAGTGGTGTGAGTAAGTGGGGTTATATAGGGCTTGTGAAAAAAAAAATATATATATATATATATATATATATACACAGTTAGGTCCAGAAATATTTGGACAGTGACACAATTTTCGCGAGTTGGGCTCTGCATGCCACCACATTGGATTTGAAATGAAACCTCTACAACAGAATTCAAGTGCAGATTGTAACGTTTAATTTGAAGGTTTGAACAAAAATATCTGATAGAAATTGTAGGAATTGTACACATTTCTTTACAAACACTCCACATTTTAGGAGGTCAAAAGTAATTGGACAAATAAACCAAACCCAAACAAAATATTTTTATTTTCAATATTTTGTTGCGAATTCTTTGGAGGCAATCACTGCCTTAAGTCTGGAACCCATGGACATCACCAAACGCTGGGTTTCCTCCTTCTTAATGCTTTGCTAGGCCTTTACAGCCGCAGCCTTCAGGTCTTGCTTGTTTGTGGGTCTTTCCGTCTTAAGTCTGGATTTGAGCAAGGGAAATGCATGCTCAATTGGGTTAAGATCTGGTGATTGACTTGGCCATTGCAGAATGTTCCACTTTTTTGCACTCATGAACTCCTGGGTAGCTTTGGCTGTATGCTTGGGGTCATTGTCCATCTGTACTATGAAGCGCCGTCCGATCAACTTTGCGGCATTTGGCTGAATCTGGGCTGAAAGTATATCCCGGTACACTTCAGAATTCATCCGGCTACTCTTGTCTGCTGTTATGTCATCAATAAACACAAGTGACCCAGTGCCATTGAAAGCCATGCATGCCCATGCCATCACGTTGCCTCCACCATGTTTTACAGAGGATGTGGTGTGCCTTGGATCATGTGCCGTTCCCTTTCTTCTCCAAACTTTTTTCTTCCCATCATTCTGGTACAGGTTGATCTTTGTCTCATCTGTCCATAGAATACTTTTCCAGAACTGAGCTGGCTTCATGAGGTGTTTTTCAGCAAATTTAACTCTGGCCTGTCTATTTTTGGAATTGATGAATGGTTTGCATCTAGATGTGAACCCTTTGTATTTACTTTCATGGAGTCTTCTCTTTACTGTTGACTTAGAGACAGATACACCTACTTCACTGAGAGTGTTCTGGACTTCAGTTGATGTTGTGAACGGGTTCTTCTTCACCAAAGAAAGTATGCGGCGATCATCCACCACTGTTGTCATCCGTGGACGCCCAGGCCTTTTTGAGTTCCCAAGCTCACCAGTCAATTCCTTTTTTCTCAGAATGTACCTGACTGTTGATTTTGCTACTCCAAGCATGTCTGCTATCTCTCTGATGGATTTTTTCTTTTTTTTTTCAGCCTCAGGATGTTCTGCTTCACCTCAATTGAGAGTTCCTTAGACCGCATGTTGTCTGGTCACAGCAACAGCTTCCAAATGCAAAACCTCACACCTGTAATCAACCCCAGACCTTTTAACTACTTCATTGATTACAGGTTAACGAGGGAGACGCCTTCAGAGTTAATTGCAGCCCTTAGAGTCCCTTGTCCAATTACTTTTGGTCCCTTGAAAAAGAGGAGGCTATGCATTACAGAGCTATGATTCCTAAACCCTTTCTCCGATTTGGATGTGAAAACTCTCATATTGCAGCTGGGAGTGTGCACTTTCAGCCCATATTATATATATAATTGTATTTCTGAACATGTTTTGTAAACAGCTAAAATAACAAAACTTGTGTCACTGTCCAAATATTTCTGGACCTAACTGTATATATATATATACACACAAACATACACACACACACACGGTGAGTACACCCCTCAATTTATTTGAAATCTTTTATGTTTTCATGGGACAATAGTGACAATATGATACCTTGATACAATGTAAAGCAGTCTGTGTACAGCTTGTTTACCAGTGTAAATTTGGTGCCCTATAAATAACTCACCACACCACACAGCCATTACTGTCTAACCGCTGGCAAACAAGTGAGTACACCCCTAAGTGAAAATGGCCAAATTGTGCCTAATTAGCCATTTTCCCTCCTTGATGTCATGTGACTCATTAATGTTACAAGGTCTCAGGTGTGAATGGGGAGAAGGTTTGTTACATTTAGTGTTATCGCTCACATATTTTCTCATACTAGTCACTGGAAGTTCAACATGGCACCTCATGGCAAAGAATTATCTGGGGATCTGAAAAAAAAGAATTGTTGTTCTACATAAAGATGGACTAGGCTACAAGAAGATTACCAACACTAAGGCTATGTGCGCACTTTGCTTTTTTACCTGCTTTTCATCTGCTTTTTCAACTGCAGCGTTTTAATGCCAAAATGGATGCGTTCTGCTTTTCAAGCTTAGTCTATGGGAATTTGGGATTTCTTGTGCACACTATGCTGTTCAAAATGCTGCATTTTTGTTGCAGAAATTTGGGCAAAAACTCTGCTTTTTAAAGAAGCAACATGTCAATTGTTTTTGCCATTTGCGTTTTGAACTGCAAGTACCTCAACGCAAAGTGCGGACATAGCCTAAAAGCAGAGTTTTTGGCCAAATTTCTGCCACAAAAATGCAACGTTTTGAACAGCATAGTGCGCACAAGAAATCCCAAATTCCCATAGACTTTGCTTGAAAAGCAAAAAGCATGCATTTTGGCATTAAAACGCTGCAGTTGAAAAAGCAGCGGAAAAGCAGGTAAAAAAGCAAAGTGCGCACACAGCCTAAAACTGAGCTGCAGCACGGTGGCCAAGACCATACAATGGTTTAATAATACAGGTTCCACTCAGAGCAGGACTCGCCATAGTCAACCAAAGAGGTTGAGTACTCTGGGTCATATCCAGAGGTTGTCTTTTCAAAGTAGAGGTATGAGTGCTGCCAGTATTGCTGCAGAGGTCAAAGCGGAGGGGGTCAACTTGTCAGGGCTCAGACCATATGCTGCACACTGTATCAAAGTGGTCTGCATGATTGTCAACCCAGAAAGAAGCCACTTCTAAAAATGATGCACAAGAAAACTTGCAAATGGATTACTGGACCAACCTCCTGTGGTCGGAAGAGAGAACCAAGATAAACTTTGGTTCAGATGGTGTCAAGCCCATCTGGTGACAACCAGGTGAGGAGTACAAAGACAAGTGTGTCTTGCCTACAGTTAAACATCGTGGTGGGAGTATCACGGTTTATGGATGTATAAGTGCTGCTGGCTGTGGGGAGCTACAATTCATTGAGGGAACTATAAATGCCAACATGTACTGTGACATACTGAATCAGAGTATGATTCCCTCACTTTGGAAACTGGACCGCTAGCCCAAGCATGCCTCCTAGATGACCACTGAGGGTACTGAGGGTACTGAGGGTAAAGGTGCTGGATTAGCCAGGCATGTCTCCAGACCTAAACTCTAGTGAGTGTCTGTGGGGCATCCTCAAGCATAAAGTGGAGGAGCGCAAAGTCTTTAACACCCAACAGCTCCATGATGTCATAATGCAGGAGTGGAAGAGGATTTCAGTGGTAACCTGTGAAGTTCTAGTGAATTCCAGGCAATGGTTGAAAAAACAGTGGCCACACAAAATATTGACACTTTGGGCATAATTTGGCCATTTTCACTTAGGGATGTACTCAATGTTATTGCCAGACATCAATGGCTAAACCGCTGACAACAAAGGTTTTATTTAGAGGGCACATCAGATATACAAGCTGTACACTGACAACATTACATTCAATGAAAGTGTCATATCTTCAGTGTTGTCCCGTGAAAAGATATAATAAAATATTTTTTAAAAAATATGAGGGGTGTACTTAATTTTGAGATCTACTTTATATACACACACTCATACGCCTTAATATTGAAATTGTAACACCTAGAAGGAAATGTCAGGGAATTATGGAAATCACAGGATTAATAGACATGTTAATGAAATGCAAACAATAAAACGATGGAAATCATATTTTTCAACCATTTTGACTTAATCAGTATCAAGTATAAATGGCACGATATTAATGTTTGTCTGGGGACTTTTCTGCCAATCTGATTTAACTTCAGCAAAAATATCATCAATATCTGCAGCTGGCAGCTATCTATGTAATTGGCAACCAATGACATCCTAGATGTGCAGACAAGTCTGGCTACACTGCAGGACCTGGTAGCATGTTTAGGCCTCGCATTAAGGCTAGGGCCCCACTTTGCGTTTTTCTACTTGCAGTTCTAAACGCACGTTTTGGGCTTAATTGATTTGACCAAAGTTGCCTTTTTCAGAAATTTAGCGCTGAAAACGCATGCGTATTTACCGCGTTTAAGATGTGTTTTCAGCGCTTTTTACCTGCTTTTCCACCTGCGTTTTGATAGATGCGTTTTGAACATCATGATACTGCTAAATAAAGTTTAAATAGTCAAACTCAATGAAAAAATTGGAAAAAAAGAAACAACTATATTTTTGTGAAAAATAATGAAAATAGATTAATTTAATGAAATTATAGCGGTAATATGATATTTAATGGAAAAATAGCAATAATTTATTAAAATTCTTATTTTTAATTGTCGGACTATGTGTGTGTGTAAAGGGACATATGAAATCATTTTTTTGAAGTCCAAAATGCATATTTTCTGCACTGGAAAAGCAGGCAAAACGCAGGAATTTGCTGGAATCTTGGTTTTTGCCATTTCTCATTTACTGCAATGTTAGCAAAACGCACCCAAAATGGCAAAAACAATTGACATGCTGCTTCTTTGAACGCATGTTTTTTGCCACAAAATATGCAAATTAAACGCAGCATTTTAAAACGCAAACTGGGGTCTAGAAATCCCCATTTTCCATAGACTTTGCTGGGAAATCAAAACGCATGCCTTTTGGCATGAAAAAGGTGCTTCTCAAAACGATACTAAAAAGCACCAAAAACGCAGGTGGAAACGCAAAGTGGGGCCCTAGCCTAACACAAGCTACCTGCGGTCTAGCATTGTCATGTTGAAAAATGGCTCCTGGGGCATTTTGAAGAAATGGCCGTACTGCTTGTTTCACCATCAAATGTATGTAAAACCAAGTTACTAGTGTATCTGTAATGAAGAATAGATGGATCTGACTACTTTACATTTTGCCAACCCAAACTATAATCCTGGACTCAGTATATGACTCAATATGCCGTGCTCAGAGATTTTCTATATGTACAGTGCTATGTACTATTAAGCTATGTGCACAAGCTGCATTTTTTGTGACCACAAAGATGCAGCGTTTTTGGCCCAAAAAACGCACAAAAACGCACACGTGGCAAAAACGCATAAAAAAACCACATTTGTTTTTGTGCATTTTTTGCTGCATTTTGCTGCATTTTTTTCCATTTTAGGCTAGTTTCACACTTGCGTTGGACGGGATCCGTAGCATTGCGTTGTGTGACGCATGCAACAGATACGTTGCATATAGTGGCACAACGGATGCTACGGATCGTACAAAATAACGCAATCCGTTTTAGTTTTTTTTTCCTTGACTTTACACATCTGAGCATGCGCAGTTGTGTAAAGACGGATGCGTTAACGGAATCCGTCAAAATGAGAGATTCTAACGGAATCCGCCACCATAGGCGTCTATTATAAAAACAACGGACGCCGACGGAATCCTGCAGGTTGCGTTTTTTTGACACTCCGCCAAGTGCAGAAAAACGCTACATGCAGCGTTCCATCCGCCCGACTGTCACTGATGATCAGCGTCAAAACAACTGATGCGCCGTGGGGCGGATGCAATGCAAGACCATCCGTTGCTATCCGTAGCTAATAGAAGTCTATGAGGAATATAACGGTTTCTTGCAACGGTTACCGTAATTCCTCAAGGCTGTGGATAGGAACGAAAGCCGTCCAACGCAAGTGTGAAAGTAGCCTAAATCAATGGGTGAAGAACGCAGGGAAAAACGCAAAAAGAATTGACATGTTGCATCTTTGTGGTCACCACAAAAGCGCAGCAAAAAACAAAAACTGCAATGTGCGGACAGCAAAAATGAAATCTCATAGACTTTGCTGGGGAAGGAGATTTGTTACGAGGGGGACCCGGGGAAGCGTGCCAAGATGGGGAATGGACAGCTTCCGCCGGTCAAGGTCCACTGTGCGGTGTAAGGGACCGCCGCTATGGTGGGTGAAGAGTGAGCGGGTTGCTGCTAGCGATCGTCTGGAATGTCACAGACGATCTACGTACACCGGTCTGCCCTAACCCGTGAGGGTTGTATGGCAGGGATCACACGGCTCGGTGTACCTGTTGCACGGGGAAGCACAGAGGTGCCCACGCACGTGTGCCAGTGGAAATCACGAGAATATGGCACGAGGGTAGCACAGAGGTGCCCACGCACGTGTGCTTTCAATAACCAGGTGAGTCCGGTGGAGACTCGAGGAGCTCACCTGGAACAGGAACACGGCCTGTCGAAGGAGCTACTGCCGGAGCAGCAAGGCAGGGACACGGCCTGCAAACCAGGTGCTGCCTAAGCAGCAAGGGCCAAGCCCACGGAAGAGGATAATGCCTGAGCAGTGGCGTGGCAGCACGCTGCCAGACATCCAAACATAGAAGGACGGTCGCGCGCCGCCATGATGGCAGGAGGAGCTTTTAAGGAGGTGTCGCTCCAGCCAAGGGCGGGCGCGAGGCGGAGATGACGGACTTGACCCAATCAGGATCCACGACATCCCAGCCTGGCCAGTCAGGATTCACCACGTCACCAGCCTCGTCATCAAGCCGTGTGACGTGAGTGGGCGAATCAGGACCCACCAAGCATTGCACATGCTCACCCTCCTGCCTCTGGGAAATAGAGGCGGGATCCTCGGTCTCACAATGTGTAGAGATAATGGGAGTCTCACTGCTTCCCTGAGCAGAAAACCTCTGCACATTGCGCAACCTCACAGACCTTCGGGGCTGCTGAGCAGGAGGAGCTGCGGCAGGCAAGGAATGGGAGACCGCCTCATTTCTTGCAACAGGAGTACCACTAGGTGTCACCCTTGTGCTGCCTCTCTGAGGAGGTTTCTCCTGCACTCTGCGCAGTCTGGCAGACCTTCGGCGCTGCTGAGGAGGAGCGCTCGTGGCAGGCAAGGAGACTGCCTCATTCCTTGCCACAGGAGAGCCACGAGGTGTAACAGAGATTCATGCAGTTTTTAGAGCAAAAACGCACTCAAAAAACGCGCAAAAACGAGGCAAAAAACGCAGAGTGCGCACATAGCCTTACAATTTACTATATAACTATACTGACTACCACAGACAGGGACAACTAGCCTCAGCGTGCAGCTTCTTTGCTTTTAGCAGGATATTGACCGAAAAAGGAAGCAAGGACTAATTCCACAGATCAAGAAGGCACATGTTACCAGAGAACAAAAGACAGAATAGTTGTTTTACTCAGCTGGCAAATACCATGACTTGTGGGCAGCAGAACCGAGTCACACAGCAAGGCCAAAGCCGAGTCATCAGTTTTATATTTATTCTAGACACATTATAGCAAGTTTTTTATCTGGTAATAGAAAGGACTTGCTTTTATTGAAAAAAAAAATAATAGCAAAAAATCTAATAACATCCATATTACACACTAGACAGATATACCAATGAAGTGATATCCCATTTAGAATCTGCTTGTTAGCTGACGAATATCTATAGGTATATCCGGCCTTAAAGGGGTTGTCCAGTCTAAAACGACAGTGTGCACTGCGCACTGCGAGGATTCTTCGGTGTCAGCGCCAAGAATATCAGTCACGTAACTGCATGTACGCGATATACATACTTCTGTCCAGAATCTGACTAGACCGTTTCCAGCACAGTCAATGCAAGTGTATTGCACAAGGCCGGAAATGGTCTAGTCGGATTCTGGTTGGGAGTATGTATAGCGCATGCGGGTGGTCACGTGACCGCCATTTTCCATACTGACACCGGAGAATCCTCGCAATGCGCAGCGCATGATGTGAGGATTCAAAAGTCTGCAATCAGACAAAGCGACTGCACACTTGTCGTTTTAGACTGGACAACCCCTTTAATAGTTTCCTAGACTTTCAGGACCTATCTCAAGAATGTATAATCAATATTAAATTGCTGAGGGTCTGACTCCCAGTACCCAGTCAGCTGATTAAAAAGGCTGCTGTGCACCAGCACTGGCACAGCTTCATACATTGTTTTGTGGCTATGAATGGTACTGCAGCTCTCTCCCATTAAATAAAAAAGAGCTACAGTTCCATTCAGGGCTATAACACAATGTAAGAGCTGTGCCTAAGGCTACTTTCACACTTGCGCTGGACAGCTTCCGTTGCTATCCGCAGCCTTGAGGAATTACGGTAACCATTGCAGGAAACTGTTATATTCCTCATAGACTTCTATTAGCTATGGATAGCAACAGATGGCCTTGCGTTGCATCCGCTGCATGACGCAGCGTCGTTATTTTGATGCTGCGTCGGGCGGAAGGAACGCTGCATGTAGTGTTTTTTGTGTCGATAAAATAGGGCACCTTGACGGATTCCGTTGGAATCTGCCACGGTGTCTAATGATTGTCTATGGTGGCGGTTTCCGCCGCTATGCACTGAGCGGCGGAATCCACTGACGGATTTCGTCACGTTCTAATACGCATGCTCAGCATGTCCAGCAGAACGATCGAAATCGTTTAAAATCACTCCTGGTCTCTCTCCCCCCCTCTCTCATACTCACCAATCACGGGCGCGACGCTGCACAGTTGTCACAAAGCTCCGGCGGCATTTCCTCTTTTGAAAAAGCCGGCTACTCATTATTCCATCTAGTATTTACTGCTTCCCCTGCCCAGCGGCACCTATGATTGGTTGCAGTCAGACCCGCCCCCACGCTGAGTGACAGCTGTCTCACTGCAACCAATCACAGCCGCCGGTGGGCGGGTCTATATCGTGCAGTACAATAAATAAATAAATAAATTAAAAATAATCGGCGTGTGGTCCCCCCCAATTTTGATACCAGCCAAGGTAAAACCACACTGCTGAAGGCTGGTATTCTCAGGATGGGGAGCCCCACGTTATGGGGAGCCCCCCAGCCTAAAAATATCAGCCAGCAGCCGCCCGGAATTGCCACATCCATTAGATGCGACAATCCCGGGACTCTACCTGGCTCATCCCGAATTGCCCTGGTGCGGTGGCAATCGAGGTAATAAGGAGTTAATGGCAGCAGCCCATAGCTGCCACTAAGTCCTAGGTTAATCATGGCAGGCGTCTATGAGACACATTCCATGATTAACCTGTAAGTGAAGGTAAATAAACACATACACCCGAAAAAATACTTTATTTAGAATAAAAACAAAAAAAACACCCTCTTTCACCACTTTATTAAAATCCCAAATACCGAATGTTTCCGGAGGTCTCAGACACTTGCTGGAGGTGTCAGTCCTCTGTGGGCACAATGCTACATGTTTGGTGGTCTTGTCCAGGGATCCAGGGATTATGGGAAGACGCCTTTGCTCTCTATAATCATTTACATCAAGTGGGAGTGACACCCACGCCGGAAGTGGCACTCTTCTCAATGTACGGGGGGGCAATCTCTAAGGCGAAGAGAGGTCTGCTCTCATACTTCATGATCTCAATGAGACAGATCATACCGAAACATTGGAGGTCCACCTATACATTGAGAAGAGCAGACTGGGTGGGGGCTATGGATGCCCTGAGACGTTTGGAAGAGATAAGAGCATTTGATGAAGGGAGAGACTCACTATGCTTTTCCACCTGGTATCCGTGGCTTCAATTCAGAGAAACACAACAATTCCAATCCTGGTTACATACGGGCACGCTGCCACACTGATGTTTGGCGGGGCGAAGTGGCCCTCCTGATGGGAGGGTGGTGTGGTGCGACGTTACAGAACCCTACAGAATCTCCCCTTCTCTCTTTCTCATGTTTTCCTTCTTTCTCTTCTCTTTCTCCCTCTTCTTCTCCTTTCATCCCTTGCTTTTCTTTCTTTCCCCTCTTTTCCTTCTCTTGCTTATCTAATTAGTGTACATAGGTTTACTTGTTGAAATATATGGCAAGATTATACAGAATGATATTGGCATCTACATATTAAATAGAACAAAAGATAAACGATTGATATATACTTGGGATAAGATGTCATTAAGGATGTTATGAAGAATTTTTCTTGTAAGACCTACGATAAAGTTCACTGTAGTATATGCTATATAAGATTTAAATGCCCAGACCAAACTGCAACTTTTCCATATTCTGTAAAACCGGGCACTACAAAATTATCTATATTCATGCTTTGTTATATAATTTTTCTTGAAAACAATAAAGAAATATTAAACGAAAATCCCCAAATACCGCTCCAGGTCCGATGTAATCCACTCGAGGTCCCGCGACGCATCCAGCTCTGCTACATGAAGCTCACAGGAGCGGCAGTAGAACACCGCTGCTCCTGTGAGCTCCACATAGCAACTGAAGTGAATGGCGCTGTCAGCGGGGACGTCACTGAGGTAATGCCTGTGTGTGTGCAGTGATGATGAGTGTGGTAGTGCCTGCGTGTGCGGTGATGATCGGTGTGGTAGTGCATGCGTGTGTGCGGTGAGGATGGGTGCAGTAGTGCCTGCGTGTGCGGTGATGATGGGTGAGGTAGTGCCGGTGTGTGTGCGGTGATGATGAGTGCAATAGTGCGTGCGTGTGTGCGGTGATGTAGGCGGTAGTGCCGGGGTGTGTGCAGTGATGATGTGGGCGGTAGTGTCGGGATGTGTGAGGTGAAGATGAGGGCGGTAGTGCCGGGGTGTGTGTGGTGATGATGTGGGCGGTAATGTCGGGATGTGTGCGGTGAAGATGAGGGCGGTAGTGCCGGGGTATGTGCGGTGATGATGTGGGCGGTAGTGTTGGGATGTGTGCGGTGAACATGAGGGCTGTAGTGTCGGGATGTGTGCAGTGATGATGTGGGTGGTAGTGTCGGGATGTGTGCGGTGATGATGTGGGCGGTAATGTCGGGATGTGTGCGGTGAAGATGAGGGCTGTAGTGTCGGGATATGTGTGGTGAAGATGAGGGCTGTAGTGTCGGGATGTGTGTGGTGAAGATGAGGGCTGTAGAGTCGGGATGTGTGCGGTGAAGAAGAGGGCTGTAGTGTCGGGATGTGTACGGTGAAGATGAGAGCTGTAGTGTCGGGATGTGTGCGTTGAAGAAGAGGGCTGTAGTGGCGGGATGTGTGCGGTGAAGATGAGGGCTGTAGTGTCGGGATGTGTGTGGTGAAGATGAGGGCTGTAGTGTCAGGATGTGTGCGGTGAAGATGAGGGCTGTAGTGTCGGGATGTGTCCGTGATGATAAAGGCTCTCTCTCAGCAAAAGAAAACTTAACGCAACGCGTTATTTCACTGTAGTCCGTGGCCTTTATTATCACACTTTGCAAGGCATCCGTCACATGCGTTACACAACGCATCGTGATGGATGCTGTTCAACGCAAGTGTGAAAGTAGCCTAAAAGACTCATCAAACCAAGCAATGCACAGTGTAAAGGTCCAGTCACACTAAGCAACTTACCAGCGATCCCAACAACGATAGGGATCGCTGGTAAGTTGCTAGGAGGTTGCTGGTGAGCTGTCACACTGCGACGCTCCAGCGATCCCACCAGCAACCTGACCTGGCAGGGATCGCTGGAGCGTGGCTACACGAGTTGCTGGTGAGCTCACCAGCAACCAGTGACCAGCCCCCAGTCTCCTAGTTACAGCACACATCAGGTTAATTAACCCGATGTGTGCTGCAGCTAAATGTGCACAGAGCAGGGAGCAGCGCACAATGCTTAGCGCTGGCTCCTTGCTCTCCTAGTTACAGCACACATCGGGTTAATTACCTGATGTGTGCTGCAGCTACATGTGCACAGAGCAGGAGCCGGCACTGACAGTGAGAGCGGAGGAGGCTGGTATCAAAGGTAAATATCGGGTAACCAAGGACAGGGCTTCTTGGTTACCCGATGTTTACATTGGTTACCAGCCTCAGCAGAAGCCGGCTCCTGCTCACTGCACATTAGTTGTTGCTGTCTCGCTGTCACACACAGCGATCTGTGCTTCACAGCGGGACAGCAACAACTAAAAAATGGCCCAGGACATTCAGCAACAACCAACGACCTCACAGCAGGGGCCAGGTTGTTGCTGGATGTCACACACAGCAACATCGCTAGCAACGTCACAAAAGTTGTTCGTTACCAGCGATGTTGCTAGCGATGTTGCTTAGTGTGACGGGGCCTTTAAAGTGATCTGTATCTCAACCATCGATCAAAATGAGACTGTTCACATCAGTGCATACAGCAAACAAATGCATATGTCAAGGAAGTATAATATAAAGTAAAAATAGGATCAAAATTTATGAAAGATCCAGCACTATGATGAAAAACAGTCTTATGCTATGTGCGCACGTTGCGTAAAAACATGCAGTTACGCTGCGCTTTGTAGCGCAGCGTAACTGCATGCGTCCTGCGTCCCCTGCACAATCTATGGAGATTGTGCAGGGGCCGTGCGCACGTGGCGTCTAAGAGCGCAGCGCTTCGGCTACTGCCGAAGCGCTGCGCAAAAAGAAGTGACATGTCACTTCTTTCCTGCGCTTTGCCGGCAGCTCCTGCTCTGTCTATGGCAGGAGCTGCAGGCAGAGCGCATGGAATCGGCGCTCACTACGGACATTTCTGCAGCGATCTAAAGCGCACATGTGCTCTTCAGATCGCTGCAGAAATATCTGCAGGGCTAGTACGCAACGTGCGCACATAGCCTTATACATCTTATACAATGAGCCTCTATTAGCGATCCATGGCTTTTAATACCATTTAAGTGACATATGTAAGAGAAAACTATGGACATACAATGCCAATAGCAGGCTCTGTCTGTGAAAACATTTCTACTAAACCCACCTATTTACAAGCCACGCTAATCTTTTATCCAGAAAATGCTCATGGAATACAATGGCTTCAGTCTGTAGTGTGCACGTATACAAGTAACAGCAAATTACAGTACAGTCAATGTGATTATGAGGTTTAACGTCATGCCTGATGGGAAATTGAAATGGACGTCACACATTTTGTGTGTAATATTAAAGTCTATCCAACCAAATCTGGCAATGCCCGGTCAGGGTCAGAGAGACGCATACACTTTACAGTCCATTGATTTTAATAGAGAAGTCATCGTATACTTGAACTTATAGAAACAGGTATTACTAAGATCAGTGAAAGGGACATCGGGCTTGAGGGAGCTGACATTCCTTTATTTTTGTGATTAATGGGTTTATAAGCCCCAAAATGCCATTTGTTTATAGTCAAAAGACAAATTAAGGTGTAAGGATTTACATATAGAAAATAAACTAATTAAAGTGTAAATTTAATTTAGGTTTTTTTATATGTTCTACATCCTTACATCTGCTGCAGATTGGTGGGAAAACTGCTCAAAAATGTGTTGCTCAGCAGCCAAAAAAGGTTCCTCACCTGTATAAGTGCGTGCATCGTGCGGTGTGCCGACCCATAGACTCCATCTTGCTCCTGTACGTCGCTCTGTGCACATGCTCGTGGAGGAGCTGAGCGCTTCTGCTTGCTGGGCTATAAGCTTCTTAATGTTTTGAACAATCCGTGGCAATCTCAGTACAAAGACCCCCATATTGATTTACTGGTCCTGAACAGAAGTAGAACATATAGAACATAAAAAAATTAAAATAACTGATAGATACACTAATAAAAGACACATTACATCATTACTGGACTCGTTAAGTTTTAAATCCTAAACAGTTTTATACGTATATTACTGCCAACCATCTCCTTTAGTATAAACTACTAACACCGGCTAAAATATATTGATTTGTTTTCACAAAAATGTAATTCGCTGGTTAATCTATCTTTTATCTGCACCATTTATTTTATCTACATCTTTATTTTGTCTCAGAGTATCTTTATGCCATTGGCATAAATGAGCTGATGCATTTTGCAGTAAATGTATGACATAAGTTGACAATATGTTTATAATGAGGTCAGCACTAAGTCTGGAGGCTGCGGAGGAGCCATTAATGTCATCAATGTCTGATCGATGGGGGTCACCCTTAGGCCGAGGCCACATGGGGATTACTGCGATCCCCTCACATGACACTCAGCTCACGCTGGCAGTACAGCAGAGCCGAGTGTCATTTGAATGTCCCTGCGACTGAGGTCTGATCATGCGAGCGGACCTCAGCTACAGGTGGGCCAGTGCGGAGGAGCGGAGGGAAAGATTTATCTCTCTCTCTCTCCTCCGTAGCCGGCTATTGCCATTTTCGCACTGCACTCGCGGTAGTCAGAATAGATGGGTCTGACTACTTTGCCAACCCAAACTATAAGGCTGGGGCCACACAGGGATTACTGCGATCCCCTTGCATGACACTCGGCTCACACTGGCAGTACAGCAGAGCCGAGTGTCATACGAGTGTCAGCTGTGGGAGGCGAGTTGGCACTGAAGACGGGCAGACCGGCGCTGCGGAGGGGCGGGAGGGATTTATCTCCCTCTCTCCTCCGTTGCCAGCTATTGCCATTCTCGCACTGCACTCGCGATACACCGGTGTACTGCGAATGCAGTGTGGTTTTTCTCTCGCCCCATAGACTTGAATAAGTGCGAGAGAAATAGGGATCGCATTACAGTCACAGCATGCTGCGATTGTTTTCTCGGTCCGATTAGGGCTGATAAAATAATTGCAAATGGGTGCTGGTCACATTGGCTAATATTGGTCTGAGTGGAATGCGATTTTTTTTTTTTTTAAATCGCACTTCACTTGCACTGATTTTCATGCCGTGTGGCTTAGGCCTTACCGATCAGCTGTTCCCCGTACTACTGTCAGCCGAAACTGCTCAGTAATTGAGCTGCAGAGCACGGCTGCTCTCTCAATGGTATGGTGGCTGCGGCTGGGAACTGTATTGATTTGAATGACGCCAGCACCGGTAACAGCTGATTGGCGGGTGTGCCGGGTGTTGCACTCCCCTCCCCCCGATCAGACATTCAGGGCCTATCCTGAGTTAGGACAATAACAATAGAAGATTCTTAGGGTGCGTGCCCAACCACAATCAGTGTTTGCAGCGTTTTGAATGTAGCGTTTTTTCGCTGCATCCAAAATGCTTCGTTGTACAGTACAAGCATAGTGGATGGGATTTCTAGAAATCCCGTGCCTACTGTGCTTGTTTTTTCCGCAGCAAACACTGACCTCCGGTGTGGCTTTCAAAGCCGCAGCATGTCAATTGTTTTCTGCGGATTCGCATGCGTCCTCAGTAGGGAGAACACAAGCGAGAGACCACAGGGCACTGAACCCTGATTGTGGGTAAAAGCAGCTGCGGCTTCCTTTGTTCTCCTGAGGAGGAGACTCGCGTCCCCGCAGGTCAGGACCCACTGCATTCAGGATGCAGTGAGTTCTGATCGTGGTCACATACCCTTAGAGATGCATTACTTATTGTGACATTATATGAACATTGGTGTCATTTATGCATTACAATGTTACCCTTTTATTGACCTGTATTTTGCTTATAAATATTTGTTTAATTCATCCTGACAGTGAGATCAAGGCACAGGATGAGCCGAAATGTCACAATAAGTAATGCTTCCCTATGAATCTTCTATTATTTGGCAAAGAAAATCCTTCTACTCGCAAATAATCCAGAATTGGAGAGTGCTGTATTACTGAAAGATCATCACAAGTTGTCAATAGTCTATTTTTTTTTAATTTTCTTGTCTTTTGTATTCTACTAAATCTTCATTATAGCTTTGTAAAGATGTCACTCTCTGAACTTTGGAGCATAAAGAAATAAAAAGTCCTTATTAGCACAAACAACGTATCGAGGACAAGGAGGCCGTCCCGTCCAGGTCTCCAGATTCCTGCAGTTATGGCATTACAATCTAGTACAAGTGACATCTAGTACCAGGAGAAACCTTTACCGTATATATTTAATCTATGCTTGGTTTTGTAAATATTTGTTTTTTATTGTTAGTCACACTACGGGACTTGAACGTAAAATTGCTTCTGGCAGAAAAAAGGAAAATGTAAAAACCATCAAGATCTTATCTAAGGAGCAGCTCAGTCTCTCCTAGTGAAAGAATACAAGTGCATCTCAATAAATTAGAATATCATCAAAAAGTTTGGCCCAGGTAAGACGCTTCTGGTGTTGTCTATTGGTTATGAGTGGCTTGACACAAGGAATGCGATAGTTGTAGTCCATGTCCTGGATACATAACTGTGTGTGATGGCTTTTGACGCACTGACTCCAGCAGCAGTCCACTCCTTCTGAATCTCCACTAAATTTGTGAATGGCCTTTCCTTAACAATCCTATCAAGGCTGCAGTTATGCCAGTTGCTTGTGCACCTTTTTCTTCCACACTTTTTCCTTCCACCGAACTTTCTATTAATATGCTTGGATACAGCACTCTGAACAGCCAGCTTCTTTAGCAATGACATTTTGTGGCTTACCCTCCTTGTGGAGTGTGTCAATGACTGCCTTCTGGACATTTGTCAAGTCAGCAGTCTTCACCATGATTGTGTAGCCTACTGAACCAGACTTAGGCTATGTGCGCACTGGGAAATGAAATTTCCTTGCGTAAATTCCGCAGGCTCACAAAGATGTTATCACCTGCGGAAAAAATCCGCACCAAATTCCGCAACAAAATCCGCATGCGGATTGTCGCGTTTTGTTGCGGATTTGGTGCGGAATTGGTGCGGATTTGGTGCGGTTTTTCCGCAAGCTGTTCCCTGCGTGATTTTTACATTAGATTAGGGAAAACCCGCAGCTACCTGCGGAAAATAAGTGACATGCACTTGTTTTTGCTGCGGGATTTCCGCAGCAAAACATGCAGCTGTCAAATTCTGCCTAGTGCGCACAGGATTTTTTTTCTCCATAGGATTTGCTGGTGATTCACTGCAGAGATGTTATGAACATTTTCTGCAGCGAAACATGCAGCAAATCCGCGGAAAATCCACGGCAAAATCCGGTAAGTGCGCACATAGCCTAAGGAACCATTTTAAATGCTTAGGAAGCCTTTGCAGGTGTTTTGTGGTCATTATTCTAATTTTCTGAGATAATGACTTTTGAGTTTTCATTGGCTGTAAGCCATAATCATGAACATTAAGAGAAATATACACTTGACATAGATCACGCTGTGTGTAATGACTATATAATATATGTGTTTCCCTTTTTGTATTGAATTACTGAAATAAATAAAACTTTTTGATGATATTCTAATTCTGTATCTTACTGTTACGTTGCAGGATAATTAGAAATGTCTACAATTACATTTTTGTTCCTCTTTTCCTCTGCCTCCTGTTGGTGTTAATTCCTTTTTTGATTTCCATTTATTTGATCTCTTACTATTTTTAACCTCTTTTTCTTATGGAAATTAATGTTATCTAAACATTTTTACTTTTCAACAGAACCTTGCTTCACATCAGGTTTGTAAATTTCAGCTTAGTTTTATGCAAGTCCACAGCAAATCTACTGTAGAGGTGTAATGTGATTTTAAGGCAAATTTCCCCCTTTATCATCTGAAAGGGGTTAAATGCAAACTGAAATGTTTAATCCCTTAGTGACCACCAATACACTTTTTTACTGACCTGAGATAAGACAATAGCATCTCCCAAGAGGTGAAAATGCCGCAGTACACATTTAACCCATTTGAAGCTGCTATGAATAGTGACATTGGTATCTACATGGTTAATAGAGCATGGACACTCCCACTTTAACACTAGAAGTCCCAGAGAGGGGTCATTCAACATTTCTACCATTGAAACCCTATGGAGCTCGAAATTCCTGGGACTTCTAGTGTTAAACCCGTCAGCACCCTGAAATAGCGACTGTGTGGTCCTGATGGCTGCTATGGCAATCCAAGGCCAATTAACGGCCTTGGAGTCTCTCAGCTATAGTGCCCTGTTCAGATGCACCTTTTAGTGGTAAGAAGTAAAATGTTCATTCCGGCCATTCCACTTTGCAGAGATTCCTGAAAAGCACTTGAACAGTTAAAGTACTTGACAGCAGTTTTGACTATGTTGAGAGGTGCGTTTTTTAAAATGGTTTCACTTATGGGGGTTTTCCCAATATATAGGACCCCTAAAGTAATTTCAAAACTGAATAGGTCCATAAAAAAATACGTTTTGTAAATTTGAAAAATGTAGCAAATGAAAAATAATTTTTTTTTAAACCTTTTAACATCCTAAGGCTGCTTTCACACATCCGGCTTGAGCTCTGCGGCTCAATCCGGCTGTGCAAGCTATGCAACGGATGCGGTGAAAACACCGCATCCTTTGCATAAGTTTTTCCCATGCGGCCCGTCCAGTTTTTGCCGCTTGCGGCATGCTACTGAGCATGCGCAGTGGCAAAAACCGCATGCGGCGGCCGGATGCGGTTTTTGCCGCATCGCGCCGCTTCCGGCCGCCATAGGCATGCATTGAAAAATGCGCCGCATCGGCCGAATGCGGCGCAATGCGTTTTTTTTTGCCGCACGAAAAAACGTGCTAGGCAACGTTCCATCCGGCCGCCGCATCGGCTAAATCTGCCGCATGCGGCAAAAACCGGATGGAACGCAAGGCCTTGCGGCACAATGCGGTACTAATTAAAGTCTATGCAGAAAAAACGCAACCGGCAGCAAAAAAAAACGGTTGCGATTTTCCTGCAAAGTGCCGTAGTGTGCCGCATTGCAGAAACCGGAGGTGTGAAAGCAGCCTAAGGCCCCTTCACACGTCCGTGCATTAAACGTACATGTGTGATGGTCCATTGTGCAGGTCCGTATGGCCATCCATGTGTCCCTGTGTGTGTTCTCCGTGTGCTGTTCGTTTACTTTCAATGTAACATCTGGATAGCACACGGACAGCATGAACCTGTAGACTTACCTGTCTCCGGCGCTGCTGTCACACTTGCTTCTGGGTCCGCCTTCTGTGCAGTGAAAATTTGTGAATCATAATGAGCGGGACCCATAATCAACAGCCGCACCGGAGACAGATAAGTATAAAAATCCATTTAATTTCCTCCGGAAAGTGTCACACTGATGTCACGTGGAACACATCAGTGTGAGGTCTGTGTGACATCCGTGCTGCCCGCCAAAAATGTACATGTCATTGTGTGGATCACACGCACATGCATGTGCTCCACACAGACACACGATCTATGTCAAAACATGGACGTCTAAGCAAACCCATTGATTTTAATGGGTCTGCATGTATCCGTGTCTCCATGAAGTGTGGAAACAGACACAACGTGTACCGGAATCACGGTCGTGTGAAGAAGGCCTAACACAATAAAGGACACTTAACAAACAGTTTTGATGTGAGAGGGACATGAAGTAAATGTTATTTATTAACTATTTTATGTGGTATGACAATATGGATAAAGGGATGAACATTAAAAGATGGAAATAGTAATTTATTTATTTTTAAATTATGACAATTTTCTGATATTTTCATAAATAAACGCAAAACATCGACCTAAATTGACTAGTTACACGAAGCAGTCTAAGAATTACTTGGATATATGGAAACATTGCAGAGCTATTGACACAGACTGCCAGGACCCAACAACCACCATTTTTCCCCCCCTAGAAAGACACAACACCGTTCTCTTATAAATTAAATTACTTTTATTTGAATTTTCCATTTTTGGAGAGAGGTATGGGGAAAAAACCACTCTCATCTTTTGGCATAAAATTTGGTCGCAGCTTTTAACCAGGCATTAACTTGCCAACATCACGGGGTTCAGGCAAATGTACCGCCATCCGGCCGTCCGGCGCGGGTATTTCACCACCACTTTTCCTACCCCTTCCGCTGCTGCGACTTAAAACACAGTAAACTCCAACAAACTTGGAAAACAAAAGGGAGGGAGGGTGGGAAACAGGTCCGGGTCCTGCAGCCGAGAGGCTGGAAGCTGGGCAGCACAGTGATATGTATCCAGGAGGCGGGGCTTAGGCCAGTCACACCACAGGAGGCGGGGGCGGCAGGTCAGTGTCTTTCCAGGGGGGAGAACTCTATTTTAACATGCAGAGGGGCCAGCAGTCAGGGGGCAGCATCTCAAGTTTCTGGCTGCAGTGCCCCTCAGACTGCCAGGACCCAACAACCACCATTTTTCCCCCCCTAGAAAGACACAACACCGTTCTCTTATAAATTAAATTACTTTTATTTGAATTTTCCATTTTTGGAGAGAGGTATGGGGAAAAAACCACTCTCATCTTTTGGCATAAAATTTGGTCGCAGCTTTTAACCAGGCATTAACTTGCCAACATCACGGGGTTCAGGCAAATGTACCGCCATCCGGCCGTCCGGCGCGGGTATTTCACCACCACTTTTCCTACCCCTTCCGCCAAGGAGCAGCACAGCGCCAGCAAGCTGCGACCCCACCCAAAAAACTGAAATACCTGAGCCGTCCCAGGAATTTCCGCAACCACCATATCCACAACATCATCATTCGGGATGTACCCATCTGAGCTTAAGGACAGCCAAATATTGCCTTCCAGCTGGCGGTGCCAGACCTCCAACCTTTTTTTTTTTTTTTTTTTTTTTTTTTTTTTTTTATACAAACACTTTATGAACAGCACAACTTGGGTAGGCCCCGATCGACCATGCGCCAGGAGAGATCCTTATCACCTTCTTCCATAGCTCCAAGCCCCCTGGGCCAGAGGGTAACCTTCGACCGGATCGTTGTAACACTCTGCACTAAAACAGGGAAATTTGTACCTCTCTGACCGGATAAGGGTAAGAGGCCTAGCTAGACGGCCTTGGACCAGATACTTGAAGCCTATGTGTATCACCAAGTCGATTGTAAAAAAGAGAGCTCACGCAATCTTGGTCCCCTCCGATAAACCCACCGCTGAGCCAAGCCCCGGCAACCTCTCCAATTACTTTCACTGTAACAGGAACAAAGAACCGACCACCAAGGCGAAGAGGCGAAGATCCGCTCTCCTCGCTGCCAACATACATGGAAGTAACCTCAGACCCAATCACTGGGCCGACTTGGATCTGAAAGGCAAAAACACTGTCAGAACAGGGAATTCTCGTAACCGTCTGTGAGGCAAATCCCGGGATATGAAGATGAATTATGACTCCAGTCATAATCCCTCATCACTCCCTGGCAGTGCCCCCTCCCTTCTTGTTCTCAGTGTTCCACTTACACCTCCATGGCCATGTCCTGTGATATGGAGATGAGGTGGTGTGGGAACAAAGGACACAGGATGACTCCCTGCCGTCACCCTGTAACAAGAGTTGTATCTCATTAGCAAGGCTATGGAAATAGCCAGACAGAACGACTCCAGTAAAAAATGGTTCATATCTCGCAAGCCATATTTCCGATAAATATGGCAACCACAAAAATGGTGTCTCCGCATGCAGACGATGCCGGCACACCCTTTTTATGGGAGCAGGACATCGGGAAATGCCCCAGGCGTGATATCAGCCAATGGGGAACTGGCAGACAGGTCATGAGTCCCCTCGTTCTGTGGCTAAATTCATAACTGTCACAATGAGAGCGTTGGCGTCCGCCTACGACGCTCCCAGGCAAAGTTATGGCCCATATTCCATGTTGGGATATTGTCCATAACTCAAGCCAGGGGTGGAGCAGTGCTCCCTGTGAGGTCACGAAGGTAGGAGGGGACCTGGATTTGGCCAGGTTGATAACCCTACTTCGGCCATTTTCCAGTGGTTCTTTCGCTGGGGGCACGTGTAGGAAACATCTGTGGGAAGGATCCTAGAAACCTGGGTACAGCGCCCCCCTGTGGCCAGACGCAACAAGGTAACTGCTGGAACTGTGTATGCCTGTTTGTAACCCATGCTTTGATTGTAACTGTACTCTGACATATGTATATTCTGTAGATTCCCTATTGTATATATTGTAGTTTCTAGTGTGCTTTAGGCTGATTAAATTATATAATTAATCTTGGGCTGTTCTGTTATCTCGATCTTGAATCCCACGTCTGTGTGTTCGGCTAATAGTTACCGTAAATCGGTTGGTGGCAGCGAGTTGTGCCAAGGATTATTGTGGGGAGGCCAGTGAGATTCGGGGAGATTTTATATATTCCGCCCGCGGAGGTCGGGGGAATATATACCTTACTCTCACCGGGGACCCTTCAATAATCGGCATAAGTAGTATAGCGGCCTCCTTGCTTATGGTCGGGCAATTCCATAATTGGCCTGACTATAAGAGGGGCGCTAGAGAGCGCGTCACGTGCTCTGTCTGTCGGTCGGGAGGTATAAAGGAGGGGTGACCCCCACTTGTTACCCCCCGATTGTGACGTACTGGTAGCCAGCGCGGGGGATTTCTGAGTGACCCCCCCGGTGGTTTGTGACATATTGGTGGCATAGCGGTGGGATCGAGATAATAGTGTGTGTGAGTGTGAGACCCATACTCCCAGACACTAAAGACTGCCTGCAGCAGCTGTGGCTGCTGGGGTCTTCAGACTAGCTCAACACTAGAGTGTCAGAGTGCAGATACTGTAAGGTGTGTGGAGGCATCAGGTGTCAGTTCTGTGTCAGTGACCAAAAGTCTGCAAGAATGGCTGATGGCACCAGGAGCAGAGCTATGCAACTGGCCAATGCTAAGGCAGGAGCCGAAGAGAGGGAGGACGGTGCTGTGGACAGCAATGAGGAGGTTGCCCACGAGTCCTCCAGGAGCTCGACGCCAGAAAACCGTTCTGCCGAGGACATTGCGCAACCTGGCACTGCTGGACAAGATGAGGAGGAGCTCACCCAAGGTTCCTCAACGAGCCAGATGCCAGCCCTCCGCTCTGAAAGGGACAGTGAATCGCCTAGCTCTGCAGCGTGCCGCAGATCACCACGTGCCATTCCACCGAGCCTGGGAGGCTCGGATAGCCTTCTTCAAATGGCTATGGCCCTTCTCCAGGCTGGAGACCAGAAGGGCTACAAGGAACTCCTGGCAGAGCGCAGGGCAGAGCGGCACGCAGAGCGTGAGGCTGCGGAGCGAGAGCGGCAGGCAGCGCGTGAAGAGCGAGAGCGACAGGCAGACCGTGACTACCAGCTGCAGCTAGCTCAGCTCCGGCCCTCATCAGCCACATGTGACCTTCGAGACACCAAACTTCCAAAGGTCCGTGTTGAGGACTTCCCAGTGCTGGAGAAGGATGGAGACTTGGACTCTTTCTTGACTGCTTTTGAACGGACTTGCTTGCAGCACCATCTGGACAAGGACCAGTGGGCCAAATACCTGACCCCCCGTTTAAGGGGTAAGGCCCTGGATGTCCTTGGGGACTTGCCTGCTGAGGCAGATCAGGGCTACGACACCATCAAGCGGGCCCTGATCCAACAGTACAACCTCACTCCAGAGTCCTACCGCAAGAAGTTCCGGAGCCTACAGAAGGGACCAAAGGACTCCTGGGCTGACCACCGGCGGGCACTTGCCCGAGCTGCCGACCACTGGACCCAAGGCCTGCAGCTTTCCACCGGACCGGAGATCCTGGACTTGTTCATCACGGAGCAACTCTTGTGGAACTGCCCTGAGGATCTCCGCCAGTTCATCCGAAACCAGAAGCCAAAGGGGTCCACGGCTACAGCTGCCCTTGCCGATGACTACACCAACAACCGGGCCCCTGAGGCCAGGAGAGCGGCCACCAGCAGCACCTGGAGAGGGGGTAAGATGAATTCTGCGACTGCCCCACCTGCCCCTAGACTGCAGGGGGTGTCCCCCTCAACTCCCCTCTCCAGGCCCGTGGCGGAACCAAGACGGTGCCACCAGTGCAACCTACCTGGACACTTCAAGGCCATGTGCCCTCAGCGTCCCAAGGCCCCGGCTCCGTCCCCGTCCCAAGGGCCGCCCAAGGTGTATTGTGTGGGTGGGGGTGGTGGTAGGTCCCTGGACAGCTTCCAACCTGTCACCGTCGGCCGGTCTGTGACCATAGGACTGCGAGACAGCGCCTCGGAGGTGACTCTGGTGCGGCCTGAGATGGTGTCCCCCCAAGACTTGATCCCTGGAAAAACCCTCGCTGTCTCCGGGATTGGAGGCACTGACCCGGCGCTGCCTGTTGCTGACATTTATGTGGACTGGGGCGCAGGGCGAGGGGTGAGGGAGGTGGGGGTAACTGATCGGATCCCTGCAAACGTGCTACTTGGGACAGATTTGGGGCAGATAACCTCCCAGTTTGGGCCCCAACCAAGGGCTGAACCTTCAGCCCGTACTGACATGCCTCCGGACAATGTTAATGTGTTATCTATGAATGATGTAAGGGAGGAGGGAGTGAACTCTGATATTTCTGCTTGCATAGACACCATAGACACACACTCAGCTGCAGCTGTGACAGGGGAGGGGGTCAGAGAAAGGTGTGACAATGCCTCTACAAGTAACCAGCCTGTGAGCTGGGATCTGTTGCCCTCTGCAGGGATAAGCAGAGAGCAGGGTGCTGCAGGGGGAGGACCAGTGTGTGGGGTGGGGGCTACCACAGCAAATGTGGGGTCCCCAGAGATTTCACAGCGGGGTTCTGTTGCTGCAGGAGGGGAACAGGCAGGTGAGATTGGGGCTGGTCCCGGAGCGGAAGTGCTCCCAGGTAAGATCTCGGTGCATGGTTCCCCCACAACCGGGGTGTCAGGAAGCCAGGTCGGTCTGCCTGAACCGGCGACTTGGTCAGGAACGGAGGAGGAGCAGGCACGACCCACGGTCGCAGCGGCTGTGGCCGCTGTCACCCGCAGTGGGAGTGCTGGAAGCCAAGGGGCCTCCCGGAGGTCCGATAGCTCTTCCCCTTCTGACCAAGTGGCAGCCGAGTCAGGTGGAGGCCAGGACACAGGTCCCGGGGTACTGACCGAAGATGTGACAGTCTCGTCGATTCTGGCCACATCTAGTCAGGGGTTTCAGGCAGCGTTAGAAGCTGACGACAGCCTGAAAGCTCTTAAGGAGCAGGCGGCCCAGCCTCCCTCGGACTCGGACCCGGAGCGAGTGGTCTGGGACCAAGGACGGCTGTACCGGGCCACGGTCCAGCAGGGTTCACCGGAGGCGTGGCCCAGGGACCGACAGTTGGTGGTACCCTATCCGTTCCGGACGGAGTTGTTGCGGATCGCACATGAGATTCCGATGGCCGGACACCTAGGGATCGCTAAGACCAAGGCCAGGTTAAACCAGCATTTCTACTGGCCAAAAATGGGGGCCGATGTGGCTGCCTACTGCCGTTCGTGTGAAACCTGTCAGAGAGTGGGGAAGGCGGGGCCACGCCCCAAAGCCCCACTGGTATCTCTGCCCATCATCGATGAGCCTTTCAGGAGGGTGGCTGTGGATCTGGTCGGCCCGCTGGCCATCCCCAGCAGCTCCGGGAAACGCTTCATACTGACGGTAGTGGACTATGCCACCCGGTACCCAGAAGCAGTGGCCTTGTCGTCCATTCGGGCTGACAAGGTGGCCACCGCATTGCTGGAGATTTTCTCCCGAGTGGGTTTTCCCCAGGAAATGCTCACTGACCGGGGGACCCAATTCATGTCCCAGCTGATGGAGGCCCTCTGTAAGCAAGTCCAGGTGCGACATCTGGTGGCCAGCCCGTACCATCCACAGACTAATGGCCTGTGCGAGCGGTTCAATGGCACCTTAAAGCAGATGCTTAAGATGTTGGTCGACTCCCATGGGCGTGACTGGGAGCGGTATCTCCCACACCTGTTATTTGCTTACCGGGAGGTTCCACAGGCCTCAACAGGATTCTCACCGTTTGAGCTCCTGTACGGGCGACGTGTGCGGGGCCCCCTGGCTCTGGTGAAAGAGGCTTGGGAAGGGGATTTGGCCACCCCTGGAGTGTCGGTTATCGAGTATGTCATGCGCTTCCGGGACAAAATGCAGGCCTTGACGCAACTGGTACACGACAATATGGCTCAAGCCCAGGCCGGTCAGAAGCGTTGGTACGACCAGAACGCTTGTGAGAGGACCTACCAAGTGGGTCAAGAGGTGTGGGTACTGGTCCCCGTACCACAGGACAAGCTTCAGGCAGCCTGGGAAGGCCCATACCTCGTGTACCAGCAGCTCAACCCTGTGACGTACCTGGTCACCCTGGACCCTGCCCGTGGAAGGCGGAAGCCCTTCCATGTGAACATGATGAAGGCACATCATGAGCGGGAGGCATGTGCGCTCCCCGTGTGCAACCTGCCCGAGGAGGGAGAAGCGGAAACCCTCTTGGATATGCTAGCCCAGGTTAGGGCAGGCGGATCCATTGAGGATGTGGAGGTTGGCCACCAGCTCTTGGAAGACCAACGGTCCCAGCTGTGGGCCACCCTCCTCCCCTTCCGGGGGTTGTTTACCAACCAGCCCGGAAGGACTGACTTGGCTGTCCATCACGTGGACACTGGGGATCATCCCCCGATCCGGCGTTCAGCATATCGGGTCTCCCTGGAGGTGCAGCAACACATGCGCCAGGAGATTGACGAGATGCTGAAGCTGGGGGTGATCCAGGCATCCAACAGCGCTTGGGCCTCGCCTGTAGTCCTCGTCCCTAAGAAGGACCGAACCACTCGGTTCTGCGTGGACTACAGGGGGCTCAATGCGGTCACGGTCGCCGATGCGTACCCAATGCCACGCATCGATGACCTGCTCGATCAGTTGGCCGGGGCTCAGTACCTGACCATCATGGATCTGAGCCGGGGATATTGGCAGATCCCCCTGACTCGCAAGGCCAGGGAACGCTCTGCCTTTATTACCCCATTTGGACTGTACGAGTCCACGGTGATGCCATTCGGGATGAGGAATGCCCCTGCCACTTTCCAGCGGATGGTCAACACCCTGCTCAAGGGACTTGAAGGGTACGCGGCCGCGTACCTGGATGACATTGCCGTCTTCAGTCCCACCTGGGAGGACCACCTAGAGCATCTAGCACAGGTGCTCAGGCGGATCCACCGGGCAGGTTTGACCATCAAGCCGGGAAAGTGTCAGCTGGCCATGAGCGAGGTCCAGTACCTCGGTCACCGGGTAGGTGGGAGAACACTGAAGCCCGAGCCTGAGAAAGTGGAGGCCATCGCATCCTGGCCCACCCCCAGGACCAAGAAGCAGGTGATGTCCTTCTTGGGGACCGCTGGGTACTATAGGAGGTTTGTTCCATGCTATAGTAGCCTGGCAAAGCCCCTGACGGACCTCACCAAGAAGAAGCTGCCCTCTGCAGTCGATTGGACAATGGACTGCGAGACAGCCTTCCGGGCCCTAAAGGACGCCCTGTCCAGCCCGCCCGTGCTACAGGCAGCCGACTTCACGCGGCCGTTTGTAGTACAGACCGACGCCAGTGACTTCGGCCTCGGTGCGGTGCTCAGTCAGGTGGACTCTGCGAGCCAAGAGCACCCAGTCTTGTACCTGAGCAGGAAGCTGTTACCAAGGGAAGTTGCCTATTCCACGATGGAGAAGGAGTGCCTGGCCATAGTGTGGGCCCTGCAGCGTCTGAAACCCTATCTATACGGGCGCCACTTCATCGTGGAGACGGACCACAATCCCCTCAGCTGGTTGCACACCGTCTCTGGGACAAATGGGCGATTGTTGCGATGGAGCCTTGCGCTCCAGCAATACAACTTCACCATTCGCCACAAAAGGGGCCGTGACCACGGTAACGCAGACGGGCTGTCCCGACAAGGAGAGGTCGCGGACGGGCGCACGGGGGAACACCAGAGTGTGCTGCCCCCTAGCGCCCTCAAAAGGGGGGAGGTGTGAGGCAAATCCCGGGATATGAAGATGAATTATGACTCCAGTCATAATCCCTCATCACTCCCTGGCAGTGCCCCCTCCCTTCTTGTTCTCAGTGTTCCACTTACACCTCCATGGCCATGTCCTGTGATATGGAGATGAGGTGGTGTGGGAACAAAGGACACAGGATGACTCCCTGCCGTCACCCTGTAACAAGAGTTGTATCTCATTAGCAAGGCTATGGAAATAGCCAGACAGAACGACTCCAGTAAAAAATGGTTCATATCTCGCAAGCCATATTTCTGATAAATATGGCAACCACAAAAATGGTGTCTCCGCATGCAGACGATGCCGGCACACCCTTTTTATGGGAGCAGGACATCGGGAAATGCCCCAGGCGTGATATCAGCCAATGGGGAACTGGCAGACAGGTCATGAGTCCCCTCGTTCTGTGGCTAAATTCATAACTGTCACAATGAGAGCGTTGGCGTCCGCCTACGACGCTCCCAGGCAAAGTTATGGCCCATATTCCATGTTGGGATATTGTCCATAACTCAAGCCAGGGGTGGAGCAGTGCTCCCTGTGAGGTCACGAAGGTAGGAGGGGACCTGGATTTGGCCAGGTTGATAACCCTACTTCGGCCATTTTCCAGTGGTTCTTTCGCTGGGGGCACGTGTAGGAAACATCTGTGGGAAGGATCCTAGAAACCTGGGTACAGCGCCCCCCTGTGGCCAGACGCAACAAGGTAACTGCTGGAACTGTGTATGCCTGTTTGTAACCCATGCTTTGATTGTAACTGTACTCTGACATATGTATATTCTGTAGATTCCCTATTGTATATATTGTAGTTTCTAGTGTGCTTTAGGCTGATTAAATTATATAATTAATCTTGGGCTGTTCTGTTATCTCGATCTTGAATCCCACGTCTGTGTGTTCGGCTAATAGTTACCGTAAATCGGTTGGTGGCAGCGAGTTGTGCCAAGGATTATTGTGGGGAGGCCAGTGAGATTCGGGGAGATTTTATATATTCCGCCCGCGGAGGTCGGGGGAATATATACCTTACTCTCACCGGGGACCCTTCAATAATCGGCATAAGTAGTATAGCGGCCTCCTTGCTTATGGTCGGGCAATTCCATAATTGGCCTGACTATAAGAGGGGCGCTAGAGAGCGCGTCACGTGCTCTGTCTGTCGGTCGGGAGGTATAAAGGAGGGGTGACCCCCACTTGTTACCCCCCGATTGTGACGTACTGGTAGCCAGCGCGGGGGATTTCTGAGTGACCCCCCCGGTGGTTTGTGACACCGTCAAACACCTCTTCTCTCCAAGGTGGTACTGACAAAACTTTTTTTTTTTTTTTTTTTTTTTTTTTTTTGGATAAACAAATCACAATCATATCATTTTATATTAGCCCTGTACGCTGTTCTGAATCTCCTTACGTGTCAAATAAAAAACCCGATTTCAAAAAAGAAAACCAACTCCGACCTGTCGTCCCTCATAATGCATTTCCATTGTCGTCACCTGATCCACTGAAACTGTGCTCATGTATGCTGGCTCCTGAAGCCTTGTAGCACCCCAACTCTGGGAGAGTACGTGCCGGGTACCAGGCTGGCAAACACCAAAAATAACGAACGAGTAACCGTCGCATTACCAACCAAAAACCAGCCCACAAAATGGAAGACAAACTACGTGACGCTAAAATGAAGTGCCGTCGTCATGGGTAAAAACTGGTCCCATACTCCCGCTCGCCTAAGAGAAACAACCGACAACGTCGGGACACCCGCCGAGTGGGAGAAAAAGATCCAAAATATCAATGTATAGATTTGCAATGGGGCGAACAATCCAAACCACCCCTTTTTTTTTTTTTTTTTTTTTAAAAAACAAAACAATCTTCGGCTAAAAAAAGAATAGGCCTACTGTGCTCCACTCACTTACCATAATCATCCAACCCTTCAATACCTTACACCCCACAAGACCCTCATCGCTTCAGTACCGTTCCACAATTTAAATTTGGGAAGACCGTCCTCGTAACAGTTTGCTTGCAACCGAAAATGGTGCACATTCGCTGACTACTGCAGGGCGTGTAATACAAGAGGGTGGCTTGTAAAATCGTCACGCACATAAACCACCAGAGCAACATCCGCTGAATAACGTACCATAGAACCGTCAAGTCCATGCAAAATGGAGGCCTGGATCATGGGCCTAACTTCACCACACACCCCACCATCTGGCTGAGAACTCCAAACCTGGATCCTGCTGGTGGGTTGAGTTACCAAAATACCTGAGATTGGGATTGCAATAAGGTGCCCGATGCTAACCCGGACCCAGACGCCTGTTTGTCTTCAACCCTGCATTGACCCATAGGCATTCAAAGCCACAAAAAACCTAATCAGCCTGATTACTTATTCGAGGAAAGGGCTGTAGTTGGTTAAGGCTTTTACCCACCGGCACCGTCGGACCACTGGTCATTCTCCTATTTCCCAGTCCACCCCCCCCCTTTTGTGTAGCTGGAACCATAATAGGGGGAAAGGCGCAATCAAAGGTAGGTTAATGGACCATGCCCCCCCCCCCGGGCCCAGCATAAGGAGCATTTTTTTTTTTTTTTTTTAATATATATATATAACTATATAAACCTTTTGAATCGCAAATGATCTCAAACAGCTGGCCCTGCAACGCCGTAATACTCCATCTACAAATCTGTCTGTTCCTGCTCTTGAAACTATTATGGCATGGCACGGTGGCTCAGTGGCTAGCTGCAGCCCTGGGGTCCTGGGCCCAAATCCCGCCAAGGACACCATCCGCAAGGAGCCTGTACGTTCTCCCCGTGACTGCGTGGGTCTACTCCGGGCACTCTAGCCTCCTCCCACACCCCCATAAACATACAGGTAAGGAATCCAGACCGTAAGCCCCAATGGGGCAGCGTCCCCAATCCATGCAACGCACCCAAAAACTAAAAGCGAATTTATACCTTTTAGAATATTTATGTGGAAGTAATTGTCCAGAAAATATTAGCGAGCCTAATTATTCTGCGAATAGCTAACCTTGCCGGTTTACCCATCTCACTTGTTTATTTTCGGTTCCTACGGTAAGGAAAACCAATTAAAACATACGTAATTAACCAAAGAGGGAAAATCTAGTACAAAAGGATGAGAATTACTTCACTACAAAAGAGAAGCAATTTTAGAAAAAACAATCAAACCATGCAACTGTACAGAAATATACTTCTCACATTTCGATAAAACTATCTGTGGCCAATATAGATCACTTCTTTCAATTACAGCATGAAATTAGGGGTATAACAGGGGTGTGAGATCCCGTGATCCCATCATATTGTCACTAATCACTAAATCACTTGAAGGGTCAGTTAACCGGTGGCAACAAGATTATTACAAGGAATGTAGGCCGCCTGTAATAAAATAAGGTTGAAAAATAAGATATGTTTAATTTTTGAAAAAACGTCTCAGAGGAGATCTCATTCGTACCTCGTCCGACAAGTCTACAAGCTGCCGTAACCCTCCGTCTGATACATCGCCGCACAATCAGCTCTGTCATCTACTGTATCCTCACCTATCCCCTGTAGACTGTGAGCCCTCGTGGGCAGGGTCCTCTCTCCTCCTGTACCTGTCTGTGCCTTGTACGGTTTATGATTATTATACTGGTACGTATTATGTAAAACCCCTTTCACATGTACAGCGCCATGAATTATATGGCCCTGTAATAAATAATAATAATTTGTATAAATACCCTCGTGGTCAATATAAATAAACTGTCACCAAACTTAATCCTCCGAAATAGGGAAAGCTTCTTTACAGTTAGAGCGGGTAGATTGTGGAATGCTATCTACAAGGGGTAGGAATGCTAGATACCATCACAGCTTTTACCAGAAAAAAGGGGGAGGGCGATTCCCTCAGCACCAATAACATTGTTTGTTATAAATAACTTAGTGACAACATGTAGAGCTGGGCGGGAAGCCTGTTACCTGTGACATCACGTTATCCTCCCAAGGGGGACTTACCCCACCCCGCATTCCCCATCAGGGTACTCACCTGGTGATTCAGGAAATGACAAGACGACTGGATCTAGATCTACCCACGTAACGCCTGCTACGACGACGCTCACACCTATCCAAGGGTTAAGATGACAGACTCCCGACATGGTGGCTACCCATGCCAAAGCTTGCTACCGTGACCCCTGCACATGACCGTACAACGCGATGGTCGGCACCGAACCCACCGCCGCCATAACATGCTGAAACCACTGTGTGACAACGGTGAGGGGCTGTTAACAGTCACCATTGTCATAATGTCAAATGGAGTGTGTTTTGGCCTGGGAGGGGGCTCGGTGTAGGTTTGGTATCAGCAGGAGGGAAAACACGCCACCTGCTGACTGTTGCTTCTTGCCCCTGTTCACTACCAGCCCCTCAATTTGAACAATGAAGTCCTAACAGAATCCCTTAACCCACCCGCTCACTGGGAGACCCACATGGTACCTGGTTCATTCCCAGGCTAGCCCCCTTGGCATTCCCGGGGCATACAAACGGAGGGGAGGGGAAGTTCAGTGCGTGTGGGATGGGGTGATTTGAGCTCTTGCAGGTTAGTGCCTGCATACTACATTCCCCCCCAACGTGCCTCCAACCTGCGCTGTGACAGGGACAGCACTGAGTCTGCACTTCAATTAGGCTGTGTGCGTAATTCATGCGTCCTGCGTCCCCTGCACAGTCTATGGAGACTGTGCAGAGGCCGTACGCACGTTGCATAGTAGAACGCAGCGATTCAGCTGGGGCCCGAATCCCTGTGTTCTAAGAAGTGACATGTCACTTCTTCCGTGCGCTCCGCCGGCAGCTCCTGCTCTGACTATGGCAGGAGCTGCAGGCTGAGCGCACGTTCTCTGCCGGCACCATGCGCCTCAGAACGGAGCTTTTCAGCTGCGCTCTGAGGCACACCTTTTCGGTGCCGTGCAGAGCGCACACAGCCCTACCCTGCTCCTTCTCAGTACTGGCGGCGGTGGCTGGGCGGCGGTGGCTGGGCGGCGGGTAGGCGGGGCCAAAGACAAAAAGCGCGAAGCGCTCTTTTTTTTAAAAACTTAATGGCGGCTCAAAGCTGACCGGCGGGCAGGTAGTTTCCTCAGAAACGCCGCTCGCCGGCGCCCATAGCTTGAGCCTCAGCATGGAGGGAGCCGCTCACAGCTAAAAGCGCCGTGAGCAGGACGCTTTCCTCCATGCTGATTTTTGGGGAGGCTGGAGGGAGGGAGGGGGTTAAGGGTGTTTAAAAAATGACGAGCACAAGCGGACCAGCAGGCGGGTCGTTCCCATAGAACGCTGCGCTCACCGGCACACACTGCTTGTGCCTCAGCAGAGAGGGAGCCGCTCACAGCTAACAGCGCTGTGAGCTGAAACGCTTACCTCCCTGCTGATAGCTCTCATGCCGCCTCCAGGAGCGGGTCCCTGTGTCCGGCTGTCCAAACAGGTCCGGGTCCTGCAGCCGAGAGGCTGGAAGCTGGGCAGCACAGTGATATGTATCCAGGAGGCGGGGCTTAGGCCAGTCACACCACAGGAGGCGGGGGCGGCAGGTCAGTGTCTTTCCAGGGGGGAGAACTCTATTTTAACATGCAGAGGGGCCAGCAGTCAGGGGGCAGCATCTCAAGTTTCTGGCTACAGTGCCCCTCATAAAGGGACACGTCAGATTTGAAAAATTTGACTTGGTCACTAAGGGGATAAAATCCACACCAGGGGTCTGATTCCTTGCAGAAAAAGTGCATAGTATGTGGATGAGATTTCAAGTGTTTGATACTTTTTTTTTTCCCACTGAGGACCATGCAACCACATGTGACAGCTCCCAGCACTGGCAGCTCCCAGGATAAGGACAGAAAACCAGGAATGACAGGGTGTGGTGATCACACTCCATAATGATCAGCGATGGTTCCAGATTCTCGTGAATTCCAGGGCACAAGCATCTATCACAGACCAGCATTCCTCATCACGAGTTATGAATCACCCTGGGATTCAGCAGCTGTGGGGAATAGTAAAAGCCAATCCTGCCATTAGAAGCACATGGTCAGCTTCATTCTCAGAACTCTCACTAATAGGTCTGCAATGTCATTAGTGCGGTAATATTAGCAGAAATGGCAACTAGCACTAAGAAAACTCCAAATGAATAATGCACAGCCAAGTCATCAAAAGCAGGATTGGGACCATTCCTTATAGAAATGCCATCAGCATCTGACAAGCGAGTGTAGCGTCGGCTATTGGTGATCTTCCAGTTTATAGTCCACATTCGCAGAGTCTAGGTACCAGTATATTTATTCTGCATGGATTTTTTGTGGATAGTTCATACATATTAAGCTTTTTTAGGTGACATTTTAATAAAAGTAGTGTACCCATCATGTCCAGAACTATCTGGAAGAATTTCTATTTTGTCAGCATCTTTCGTTATTTTCTGAACCATTGCAGCACAAGGCCTAAGGGTATGTGCGCACGTTGCTTTTTACCTGCTTTTTACCTGCTTTTTTGCTGCTTTTTCTTCTGCGCTGTTTAATGCCAAAATGGATGTGTTCTTCTATTCAAGCAAAGTCTATGGGAATTTGGGTTTCTTGTTCACACTATGTTGTTCAAAATGCTGCCTTTTTGTGGCAGAACTTTGGTCAAAAACTCAGCTTTGCAGTGCAAAACCCAAATGGCAAAAACAATTGACATGTTGCTTCTTTGAAAAGCTGAGTTTTTGACCAAAGTTCTGCCACAAAAAGGCAGCATTTTGAACAACATAGTGTGAACAAGAAACCCAAATTCCCATAGACTTTGCTTGAATAGAAGAACACATCCATTTTGGCATTAAACAGCGCAGAAGAAAAAGCAGCAAAAAAGCAGGTAAAAAGCAGGTAAAAAGCAACGTGCGCACATACCCTAAGACAGTTATTGCTGTATGTACACTGCTGTGTTTAGGGCGTAGGCTGCATTCCTCAAGCAGCTACAGAGCTCCAAGTTGTGGAATAACAAGGCGGAATATTGTCCTGCGCCTCACATCCGCTCACAGTGCGCCCTCCTGTGGCTACATGAGAAAATGACGGCATAAACGATTCCAGGAATGAACACAGGTGGTGCTAGAGGCGTACAGAAGATTGAGAATACTGTGTCATGTACACGTAGCCAGAATATAACAACATAAGAAGCAGAAGCAGACTAAAGGCTGCCTTACACGCTACGACATCTCTAAAGTGATCTCGTTGGGGTCACGGAATTTGTGACGCACATCCGGCCGCTTTAGCGATGTTGTTGTGTGTGACACCTATGAGCTATTTTCAATCGCTGCAAAAACGTTCAAAATCGCTCATCGGTGACATCCCCCCTAATCTCGATTATCGTTGCTGCTGCTTGGACGATGTAGTTCCTCGTTCCTGCGGCAGCACACATTGCTATGTATGACACCACAGGAACGAGGAACCTCACCTTACCTGCGGCCGCCCGCAATGAAAAAGGAAGAAGGTGGGCGGGATGTTACATCCCGCTCATCTCCGCCCCTCCACTTTGATTGGGCGGCCACTTAGTGACGTCGCTGTGACGCCGAACGCACCGCCCCCTTAGAAAGGAGGCGGTACGCCGGTCACAGTGACGTCGCTAGGCAGGTAAGTAGTGTGACGGGTCCGCGCGATTTTGTGCGCCACGGGCAGCGATTTGCCCGTGCCACACAAATGATGGGGGCGGGTATGCACGCTAGCGATATCGGTAACGATATTGCAGCGTGTAAAGAGGCCCTAAGGCTGTGTGCGCACTTTGCGTTGAGTTTGTTGTAGTTTTAAACGCATCCTCTGGCAGAAATTGTCTTTGTCAAATTTGGTTTTGACCACAAAAACGCTAAAAATACGCTTGCGTTTTTACTGTGATTTACATGCTTTTTCCTTACTTAAAGTCAGATGCGTTTTGAATACAAATACACTACTAAATAAAGTTTAAACATTCAAACACTATGAAAAGAAAAGAAAAAAATTATAACAAATATGATTAAAATCATACATAAAATAGCTAATTTTATTAAAATTATAACTGTGTTCTAATATTTATGTATAAAATAACGTTAAATTATGGATTTTCATTAATTTAATTGTCGGACTATGTGCGTGTGTAAAGGGACATATCATGCCCTTAATATAAAGTCAAAAACGCATGCGTTTATTTTGTCAAAAAGCATGTTTTCTGCATCAAAAAAGCATGTAAAACGCTAGGATTTTGAGACTTTAATGTTAGCAAAATGCTGCCAAAATGGCAAAAATAATTGGCATGTTGTTGCTTCTTCAAACGCAGAGATTTTGACAAACTTTCTGCAACTGAAGCGCTGCGTTTTTAACAGCATTGTTTGCACAAGAAAGCCCTACTTCCCATAGACTTTGCTTGAAAATCAAAACGCATGCATTTTGACATTAAAACGCTGCTGTTCAAAGCGCTGCGGAAACGCATGAAAAACCGCAAAGTGCACACACAGCCTAAGGCTACTTTCACACTCCAGTCTTTTTCCATCAGTCACAATCCGTTGCCTTGAGAAAATATGGTATCCTGCAAAATATTTTGCAGGATATAGTTTTTTCCCCATAGACTTGTATTAACGATGGATTGCGACTGATGGTCTTGTGTTGCATCCGCTGTGCGGAAGGAACTGACACTGTAACGTTTTTTGGAGCATCAAAAAAACGCAATGCGCAGAACTCCGTCGCAATCCGTCAAAAGGTATAATGGTAGTCTATGGTGCAGGATTCCGCTGTAATCCATCACACAACGGAATCCAGTGCTGGATTCCGTCATGTTCTACTGAGCATGCCCGGCATGTCTGGCACTCCCATTGGGCTGTCCCAAAAACAAACGGATCATGACGGATCCGTTGTAAAACAGACACACAACGGATGTAAGGCTAGTTTCACACTTGCGTTGAACAGTATCCGTTGCATTGCGTTGTGTAACGGATGCAACGGATGTGTTGCATATAGTGGCACAACGGATGCTGCAAAACAACGCAATTCGTTTTGTTTTTTTTTACAGTTTTACCAGCGGCAGACTATTGTAAACGATCAGCTGATCGCTGCCAGTAGCCGGCCGCCGGGTGATCAGCTGATCGCTCCCTGCAGCCGACCGCCGGTGATCAGCTGAGCGCTGTCACTTGCCGGCCGCCGGGTGATCAGCTGATTGCTCCCTGCAGCCGACCGCCGGTGATCAGCTGAGCGCTGTCACTTGCCGGCCGCCGGGTGATCAGCTGATCGCTCCCTGCAGCCGACCGCCGGGTGATCAGCTGAGCGCTGTCACTTGCCGGCGCCCGGGCATGCCGGCGGGCGGGCGCTCAGCTGAGCGCTGTCACTTGCCGGCAGCCAGGCATGCCGGCGGCCGGGCATGCCAGCGGGCGGGCGCTCAGCTGAGCGCTGTCACTTGCCGGCGCCCAGGCATGCCGGCGCCCAGCTGAGCGCTGTGACTTTACGGCGGTCGGCATGCCGGTGGCCGGTCCCTCAGCTGAGCGCTGTCGCTTGCCGACGGCTCAGCTGAACGTTCGGCCACCGCGAGCCAAAATAACGTTTGATTTAAAAAAAATAAAAAAAAAAAAAAAAAAAGAAGAGCATGCGCAGTGGAATCCAGAGGATTCCGCTGCTCAAAATAACGTTACATGCTGCGTTCCTCCCGCTGGGCGGAAGCAACGGAGCGTCGCCCAGCGGAAGCAACGCAGGTCCTTTTGGTACAATCCGTCACCCATACACGTCTATGGGAAACAGCGGAATCCGTTAACGGATTCCGCTGTTTTCCAAAAGGGCGGATTGTAACGAAAGGAAATAAACGCAAGTGTGAAAGTACCCTAACGGACGCAACTGATCAGTTTTTTCACAGGATTCCAGTGAACGGAATCCTGTGAAATAACTGAATTGTTGCATCCGTTGACAGCTAAAAAACGACGGATCCGTCGTTCAGTCGTAACGGCGGACCTGGCAGATTTGAAACGACTGAAGTGTGAAAGTAGCCTTAGGCTAAGTTCACATTTCCGCTAAAATGTATCAGTCACAATCCGCTGCTCTTGTAAACAACGGAATCCGTTTAGCGGATTCCGTTGCTCCCATAGACTTGTATGAGCAGCGGATTGTGATTGATGATGCTGTGTTGCACCCTCCGCCCGACTGATCAGTCGTGGAACGACTGACCGCCGGGCGGGAGGAACGCAGCATGTAACGTTTTTTGAGCAGCGAGATCTGTCGGATTTCGCTGCGCATGCTCTCTGGCTCCCTGCACACGTCACCAGCTTTGGTTGGTTACCCGATATTTACCCTGGTTACGGTGCAAGGAGCCAGCGCTAAGCGGTGTAGACCCGTAACCAAGGTAAACATCGGGTGCTTTGCTACCCGATATTTAGTCTGGTTACGTGTGCAGGGAGGCCGACACTTCCCCGCTCGGCCCCGCTCCCTCCCGCACATGTGTGTATACACACACACTCACACATACACTCACCTGTCCCAACCATGTAGACAAGCACTGCCACTGACACCCTCGTCTGGCCCCGCTCGGCTCCACCCCCTCCCGCACTCTGCATGTTCACACACATACATCCATACATGCATGCACGCACACACTCACACATACACTCACTGGTCCCTAGCCATGCAGACCGCAGCACTGCCACTGACATCCTCAGCGCCTGGCCCCGCCTGGCTCCGCCCCCTCCCGCACTCCGCATGTGACCACACACACATACACACACACACCTGTCCTGCAGTCCCTGCGGCACTGACGTCCTCAGTGCCACGGCCCCGCTCGGCTCCCCCCCGAACTCCGCCCCCCGCACACAACGGAATCCGACAAAGAATTCTGTTCTTTGTCATCCGTTGTACAGCGCATCAGTCACATGCGTCAAGCTTGACGCATGTGACTGATACAAAACAACGGAAATGTGAACTTAGCCTTACACATTTGTAACCTCGGTCAGTATCAGCATGCTTGAAGGATATTGGGAAAACATAAAATGGCAGTAAAAATGGAGATATACAGAATTCCTAATTAATATTTTTTTATTGTATTTTTACCAACCATACATTGGTTTAGAAGAGTTTTCCAGTTTCAGAAAATCCACATCTAGTTTGGTTTTTAAAAATAAAAACTGTATCCTACTCATCCTGCCGGGGTCCAGCGCGGAGTGTGCGCCACAGATCCTAGTGTGTGTCATTGTTTGCTGTTTGCAGTGCTGACATCACATTGATAGCACTGCTACCATAAGTAACTGAGCTTCATTGTTGATAGCACAAGCCGATGACTGGTTGCCACATTGTCGATGTGACATCAAGGCTGCAGAAAATAAAAGTCATCAGGAGCAGCAGCACAAGGTCAATGCTAGACACATAGTGTGAGTAAAGAGCAGGGTTTTGTTAATAATCGGAAAACCCCTTCAACAACAAAAGACAATTACTAGACGATAATGCTAGTTTGCTATATTTCTTTATGGTTTAATTTTATGTTTACCACATTTTTTGGACTAAACATGCACATGACTATCACAAACATCGCCCACTCGTGGAACACATGATTCGAATGCAACCTTTAAAGGGGTACTCCGCTTCTCACACTCACTTGCCCTCTCACCTATGGCAATTGGCTGACGAGCGAACAATATTCACCAACTTGTCCACACAACCAAAGCACACTTTTCGTTGCCACCACCCATCGTTTTGATAGTCCAATGAGCTGCCTACTCTAGATAAGACACTGGGAAACATGCCACCCAGCATTCTCAAACTCCTGATAGGTACTCTTCTTGCACTCTTACCATACAAAGGGTAATGTAACCAGTCTAGGCTTTCCCTCTTTGAGGCTGTGAGTAAAATTAGAGCAGCAAGGAACAAAATTTACAAATTTTAAATTTTATAATTAGAAAAAAAATATATACACTGCTAAAAAAGTTACAGAGATGAAATAACAAAAAACATACATAAAAGCAAAAACAGTATAAAACAAAAATGGCTAAATGAAGCAAGCTCTTGTGATTAGATCAGGGAGTGATTCTTTGCAGCAGTCACTGCAGAAATTAGAACAGATCTGCAATTCAGGTTGTCCTCCTGGAATTTGACCATGAGGTTTTCTGGAGGAGATACTCCACCCCTACTCCTGGTCTGGTGAGTGGAGAATGGCTCGTTATATACACGTAAACATGGGATCAAAGACATACTGTAATAGCTGAAAGTGTTGGCACCTTTGAAGTTATTCTAGGAAAGTGAAAGAATTTCTCCCAGAAAATGATTGCACTTATACATGTTTTGTTATACACGTTTATCTCCGTTCTGGAACTACAAAAAAAAAAAAAGAAAAAAAAAAACTGAAAAAAGACAAATTGGACATAATTTCACACAGAACTCTGAAAATGAGCCAAACAAAATTGTTGGCTCCCTCATCTTAATATTCAGTTGCACACTGTTTGGAATATATAACTGCTATCAGGGTCGGTCTGGCCCGCCAGGGTAGCGGGGAATCCCCCGGTAGGCCCCTGTGCCTTATATAGTGCAGGGCATTGTATAGCGCCAAGGGGCTGCCGGTTTCTCGGGGCCGGCGTTATGTGCGGCAGACTGGGCAGGGCCCCCACACTTTGATGGGCCCCCCTCCCACGCTCTGAGGGCCCCCAGCCTTTCAATCACAAACTGCAGCGATAGCACAAGTTCCGTACTATCGCTGCAGTTTCCGCGGCTGCAGAAGGACTTGTGGTGACATCACAGTCATGTGATAGTGTGGAGCCCCTGAGACGCCACAGGGCACAGCACCTGATTTTAGGTGCTCTGCTCATCCTGAATTCCTGGGTGATCAGTGTCGGTTCTACACAAGATCACATCTCAGGCTACGGGGACCCACTAGTAACAGATAGGTGCATGAGAGAAGAATTCACCGGGTCACAACCGGCACTGGGATCCGAGGAGTTCGGGATCGCCGGGAGCCCATCATGGTGATAACTGGCACCTTGCGGTGTTACGAGGGGGACCCGGGGAAGCGTGCCAAGATGGGAAATGGACAGCTTCCGCCGGTCAAGGTCCACTGTGCGGTGTAAGGGACCGCTGCTATGGTCAGGAAAGAGTGAGCGGGTTGCTACTAGTGATCGTCTGGAATGTCACAGACGATCTATGTACACCGGTCCGCCCTAACCAGTGAGGGTTGTATGACTCGGGGCTTCTCGTTCGGTGTACCTGTTGCACAGGGACGCACAGAGGTGCCTACGCACGTGTGCCAGTGGGAGTCACAGGAATATGGCACGAGGGTAGCACAGAGGTGCCCACACACGTGTGCTTCAGAAACAGGTGAGTCCAACAGAGACTCAAGGAGCTCACCTGGGACAGGAACACAGCCTGCTAAATGGAATACTGCCAGAGCAGCAAGGCAGGGGCAAGACCTGCAAACCAGGTGCTGCCTGAGCAGCAAGGGCAAAGCCCACAAAAGACAATGACATCTGTACAGTGGCATGGCAGCACACTGCCAGACATCCAAACATAGAAGGACGGTCACGCGCCACCATGAAGGCAGAAGGAGCTTTTAAGGAGGCGTAGCTCCACCCAAGGGCGGGCGCGAGATGGGCGTGACTCAATCAGTATTCAGCACATCACCAGCCTCGTTATCGGGCCGTGTGATATCAGTGAGCGAATCAGAAGACGTCACGTGGGGCACATGCTCATCTTCCTGCCTCTGGGTCATAAAGGCGGGATCCTCGATTTCACAATGTGCAGAGATAAGGGAAGTCTTGCTGCTTCGCTGAGCATCCATCCTTTGCACACTGTGCAACCTCTCAGACCCTCTGTGATGCTGAGCAGGAGGGCCCGTGGCAGCCAAGGGATGGGAGACCGATCCATTATTTGCAAGGGGAGAACCACTAGGTTTCACCCTTCCGCTGCGTCTCCGAGGAGGCAACTCCTGCAGACCGTGCAGTCTCCCAGACCTTTGGCGCTGCTGAGCAGGAGGGCTCGTGGCAGACAAGGAATGGGGGACCACCTCATTCCTTGCTACAGAAAAGCCACGAGGTGTAACACTGAGGGCATAACAAGCAGTAAGTAAAAAACACCTTGAACCGCAGCCTTTGTGTCGTCTGCTTTGCCCTGCACCTCATCAACATCCACCATAGACATTCCCAACGGTTGCTCCGGGGTACCCGCTCCACCTTTGGGGAGCAAGAAACACCTCAGCTGCCACAACACCAGCCCCGGAGGTCCCATCCAGCAGCTGCGGTTCCATAGCCGCAAAATACCACAGGTGGCGTCAAGAATTTTACTAAACTACAACCCCCATCATCATATCCCATCCGCCATTTTAATTGACTCCGCCAGGATCACGGAGCCGGGCCCGACACTGAGTCACCTAAGGCCCTGGGGCGGGTGAGTCAATATTACCGTAGGTCCTGCACTGCGGAAGTCCCAGACCTGTCCTGGAGACCGTGCCGCTATTCAAATGTATGCGCATCTTTTAGACGCGCGTATATTTGAACAGTGCGGCCGGTGTCAGGACTGAGGCGGAGGAGCTGCTCAGCCCCACACCGACACAGCGGCCGTCATCACACTGCCGCCGGAGCAGCAGAGAAGAGGACACGCAGGGCTGCAAGTAAGCGCTCAGGAGGAGCTGAAGGAAAAAAAATATATATTGTGAGGTAGCGTGGTCGGCTGCGCAGCAGAAGACACGGGATCCAGGCACCAAGGGTCACAGCACACGGTTTAATATCCAAACAAAAGTCCACAACAGTACACATGTGCCTCTCCGGCAGAGAACTCAGGGAGTTGTGTTCACTCCCTCACACCCGGCACACCTGCCCTTGTTCCTGTTTCCTTTTAACCCTTCCTTCAGCCTGTAGGGAAACAGCATTAACCCTGGAGTGGAGTTACTTTCTATCATGGAGTGAGCACAACCGGGGCGAGACATACCGGCCGTCATAGATAACCCCGGTCACAGTCTCACATACCCCCCCCTCAGTTCAAGCGTGCGGGGTTGAACTCCCGCCATCAAACACGGGCCACGGGACAAGGCATCGGCGTTGCCCTGCAACCTACCGGCCCGGTGTTCAACCGTAAACCGGAAGTTCTGCAGAGAAAGGAACCACCGGGTAACCCGGGCATTCCGTTCCTTGGCGGACCTCATCCAGACCAGCGGAGAGTGATCCGCCACCAAGCGAAACTGTCGTCCCAGCAGGTAATAGCGTAGGGTCTCCAAGGCCCACTTGATCGCCAGGCACTCCTTCTCCACTACGCTATAATTCCGCTCGGGAGGGGTGAGCTTCCTACTTAAGAAGGTGACGGGGTGTTCCTCCCCCTGAACTACCTGAGACAGCACTGCACCCAGGCCGACCTCCGAGGCGTCAGTCTGTACTATGGACTCCTTTCGGAAATCAGGGTTGACAAGAACGGGCTGTCCGCACAGGACCCCCTTCAGGGCCCGGAAGGAGTCCTCGGCCTGCGGAGTCCAGCGCACCATGACGGACTTCTTGCCTTTGAGAAGGTCCGTCAAGGGGGCTGATAGTCCCGCAAAATCTTTTACAAACCTCCTGTAATACCCCACGATACCCAGGAAGGCCCTAACCTGCTTCGTGGTCAGGGGTCTAGGCCACTTCTGGATCGCCTCAACTTTGTTAATTTGGGGCTTAATCACTCCTTGGCCTATTACGTAGCCCAAGTAGCGGGCTTCCATGAGCCCCAACGCACATTTCTTGGGATTGGCTGTCAATCCGGCTGTTCGGAGCGCGTTCACCACCGCTTGTACCTGTTCCAAGTGGGTCTGCCACTCAGAGCTGTAAATAATGATGTCATCAAGGTATGCTGATGCATACGCCTGGTGGCGTTCCAGCACCAAGTCCATCAACCTCTGGAACGTGGCCGGAGCGCCATGTAACCCAAAAGGCAAGACAACATACTGGAAGAGACCCTCCGGCGTAACAAAAGCGGTTTTCTCCTTGGCGGACTCCGTCAGTGGCACCTGCCAGTACCCCTTGGTCAGGTCGAGCGTGGTGAAATATCACGCCTGTCCCAGCTTATCAATCAGCTCATCCACCCGGGGCATGGGGTAGAGATCGAACTTGGATATTTCGTTTAATCTCCTAAAGTCATTGCAGAACCTTAAGGAGCCATCGGGTTTTGGTATTAGGACAATGGGACTAGCCCATTCACTCCGGGATTTTTCGATGACCCCCAGGCGTAGCATTGTCTTCACTTCCTCTGATATGGCTTGTCTTCGAGCCTCCGGCACCCGGTATGACTTCAGGCGTACCTTCAGGTGAGGCTCGGTGACAATGTCATGTCGTATCAGACTGGTCCTACCAGGCAGCTCGGAGAAGACATCGGGGTTCTGCTGAACCAGCCGTCTGGCCTCTCGCCTCTGTTGCTTGGTGAGGGCTTCTCCAATCCTTACTTCCGGTTCGTCCTCTCCGGAGGTCGCTGGAGCCGGATGTGAACGACCCGAAGAGGAGGGAGATGGGGAGAAAACAACCATCAGGCTTTCCCGTTCCTGCCAAGGTTTTAATAGGTTGATATGGTATATTTGTTCAGGTTTCCGCCTACCGGGCTGCAATACTTTATAGTTGACCACCCCGACTCTTTCCTTTATCTCGTAGGGGCCTTGCCACTGAGCCAGGAATTTACTCTCCGCCGTGGGGATTAAAACCAACACCCGATCCCCGGGTTTAAAGGACCGCACGGTGGCTTGTCTATTGTAGCGGCCGCTTTGCGCGGCCTGAGCCTCCTGTAAATGCTCTTTCACAATTGGCATGACCGCGCTTATGCGGTTCTGCATTCCTAAAATGTGTTCAATCACGCTTTTATGGGGGGTGGGCTCTTGCTCCCATGTTTCCTTTGCCAGGTCCAACAATCCCCGGGGATGTCGCCCGTATAACAATTCAAAAGGCGAAAACCCCGTGGATGCCTGTGGCACCTCTCGTATGGCAAACATCAAATAGGGAAGCATCATATCCCAGTCTTTCCCGTCTTTGGAAATCACCCTTTTGAGCATGGTTTTCAGGGTTTTATTGAATCGTTCTACTAACCCATCCGTCTGAGGATGATACACAGACGTACGCAACTGCTTGATCTGGAGTAGCCGGCATAGCTCTTTGGTTACTTTAGACATGAATGGGGTCCCCTGATCCGTAAGGATCTCCTTGGGCAACCCCACCCGGCAGAACACAGCAAACAACTCCCGAGCTATAAGCTTCGCCGCAGTATGTCTGAGAGGTATCATCTCTGGATACCGGGTGGCATAGTCAACGATCACTAGGATGTGTTGGTGCCCTCGAGCGGACTTTACGAGGGGCCCCACCAGATCCATCCCTATCCGTTCAAAAGGGACTTCTATAATGGGTAACGGTACCAACGGACTGCGAAAGTGTGTCAGGGGTGCGGTAAGCTGACACTCCGGGCAGGTTTCGCAGAACCGTTTTACCTCCCCAAAGACCCCGGGCCAATAGAACCTTTGCAATATTCTCTCCTGCGTTTTCTTGACCCCTAGGTGGCCACTCATCAGGTGTTTATGAGCTAAGTCGAGGACCCGCCGGCGATACGGCTGGGGCACCACCAACTGTTCTACCCCCACGCCCCGTATTTCATCTACCCGGTAGAGTAAATCCTGCTTAAGAGCGAAATGGGGGTACCTTACCTGGGCACCGAGCAGCTGTGCCACCCCGTCAACTACTGTCACCCGACTCCGGGCATGTATTAATGAAGGGTCCTGGAGTTGGGCTGTCCCAAACGTATCCGGGGACGCCTCCAACTCCGGGATGGGCTCGACCGTCTCAGCCTCTCCTGCCAATACCTCTAGGGGCGACCTATCGGGTTCACATTCTGTCCCTATCATGGGGAACCCTACGGCAGGCGTCCCGGATTCAGGATTGTAGGGCTCAGGTCCCGGACTGACCAATATCTGAGGGGACTTAGGAGGTCCCTTCCATAAAGTCCAAAAATAGGGCAGATCCCTTCCTAGGATCACGTCATAGGGAAGAGTGTTAATAAGTCCCACCTCATGTTGCACCTGACCGCAAGGTGCTGTGATGGTGACAATCCCCGTGGGATAGTCTCGGCGGTCCCCATGTATGCAAACCACCCCCACGGTACGTCCTGTGGCCTTTACTTTAGCCCTCAAGGTTGATCGCACAAGGGTCACTAAGCTTCCGGAATCCAACAAGCCTGTAACCGGACATCCATTCACCTGTATTTGGCACAAGTGGGGCTCAGTTTCTGGGGAGACCAGGTCAGCGGTACACACCACCTGAGCATACATTGAACCCCGCCGGGTAACCCCACAATCCATGGGCTCCGTGGTGAGTGGACACTGGGCTTCCATATGTCCCACCCGCTGGCACCGCCAACATCTAATAGGGAAGGAAACCCTCATGACGAGTTGTCGTTTAGGGTATATAGCCTTCCGGACCTCAGGGACGGAGGGCGCGGCCTCAGACGGGACGGTAGCGGACTCCTGCCCCGGTGTCAGCGGTGGGTCCTTGGCCCTAGGCTTGGAGGGGCCGGACTGACGAGCGGTACGCAAAGTCTCAGTGTCCCGTATCAAGTCCTGCGTAGCCACATGCCGTTCTACCAGGCCCACTAATTGGTCCAGGGTACTTGGGTCGCCCTGTCCTACCCACCGTTGAATGGTGACGGATAAAGTGCGTACAAAACGATCAACTACTACCCTTTCTACCATTTGCGCCGGGCTCAGAGTGTCAGGCTGCAACCACTTCTTTACGAGATGCAACAAGTCATAGGCCTGGGAGCGTACGGGTTTGGCTTCCTCATAGAACCACTGATTTACCCGCTGAGCCCGTACATAGGTATTCACCCCCATCCGAGCAAGTATTTCGGCTTTCAGGGTCGCATATTCTAAGGCGTCCTCGGTACAGAGGTCCAGGTACGCTTTTTGGGGCTCCCCCGTCAGATAGGGCGACAATACCTCAGCCCACTGGGGGGTCGGCAGCTTTTCCCGCTCGGCCACCCGCTCAAACACCGCCAGGAACGCTTCCACATCATCCCCCGGGGTCATCTTTTGCAACGCTTGTCTCACCGCTTTCCGGACGCTGCCGTCGTCACCCGGTCCCGGGGTTGTTGCTGCCGGTCCGGCACGGATCGACTTGGCCAGGAGAACCATCTGTTCTTGGTGCCTTTGTTCCTGCAATTTCAAAGAGTGCTGCTGATGATCCAACGACCGGAGCAGGTGTGCATTGATCTGTTGCTGCTGCTTTAGTATTTCCTCCATAGCGTCGCCGGGTTTGGGCTGTAGTATAGCCGCTTGAATCCAGGACATGTGCTACCGGGTCACCAGAAATGGAAGCTACACCTCACCGGGCTGGCATGCCCGCCGATTCTCCACCATATGTGAGGTAGCGTGGTCGGCTGCGCAGCAGAAGACACGGGATCCAGGCACCAAGGGTCACAGCACACGGTTTAATATCCAAACAAAAGTCCACAACAGTACACATGTGCCTCTCCGGCAGAGAACTCAGGAAGTTGTGTTCACTCCCTCACACCCGGCACACCTGCCCTTGTTCCTGTTTCCTTTTAACCCTTCCTTCAGCCTGTAGGGAAACAGCATTAACCCTGGAGTGGAGTTACTTTCTATCATGGAGTGAGCACAACCGGGGCGAGACATACCGGCCGTCATAGATAACCCCGGTCACAGTCTCACAATATATATTTTCACGTATCCTCTTCCGTTCCCGCGGTGCCTCCAGCTGGTTCTTCCAGACCGCAGGACACAGACCCCTCGATGATCCCGTCCTCTGCACGGAGCCGTCGCTGCAGGTGACTTCATGGCTTTACTGCAGTTAAATGCTTTATGGTGCCGCAAAGCATTTAACTGCAGTAAAACCATGATGGCATCCTGCAGCAGCAGCTCCGTGCACCGGACGAGATCATGGAGAGGTCTATGAGCCTGTGGACTGATAAGGTAAGGACAGCGCAGGAACGGAGGACAGGTGAGAATTAGGGTAAGTTCACACACTGCGTTTTTCGCGGCATTTTGGCGCGTTTTTCGGGTGCATTTTTGTTCAGAAAACTGCATGACTTTGCTTCCCCAGTAGTAAATTTCCAATTTACTATTGGAAATAAAGAATCTTCCCCATTTTGATAGAGAGAAAAAGTAACCTCCAGACAGAGCACAATCCACTATACCAAGACCACCACGTACAAGGGGGAAATACAACCACACCATGACCAGACAACATATTACCACCACATAGTGACCGAATACAATCACAAACCATGACAAGACCACATATTACTACTACACAATGATGAATACTACAATACATGATCCTGAATAAAAACCACAATACTAATAACATTAATATTACCATCAGTGCCATTATACACAGGAGCTCTGTATATAGTGTCAGTGTACAGGTAATACAGTGATCACAGATGACTTTATAAACAGAAGATCTGTATACAGGTAACGGGCCCCCCCATCCCTGGTAGCAACGGGCCCCCCCCCATCCTTGTGCCATGTACCAACGGCCCCCCCATCCTTGTACAGTGTATGAATGGGCCACCCATCCTTGTGCAGTGTACCAACGGGCCCACCCATCCTTGTGCCATGTACCAACGGGCCCCCCTATCCTTGTGCAGTGTAGCAACGGTCCCCCCATCCTTGTGCAGTGTAGCAATGGTCCCCCCCATCCTTGTGCAGTGTATGAATGGGCCTCCCATCCTTGTGCAGTGTATGAATGGGCCCCGCGTTTTAGCCGCGTTTTTAGCACTTTTTACCTGCGTTTCCATTGCATAACCCCTTAACGACCCATGACGTACTGGGTACGTCATGGATCGTGTGCAGTTAAATCCCCGCCCCCTGCCATGGGCAGGCGGCGGCGATCCGCGCACATATCAGCTGTTTTCAACAGTTGACATGTGTGCCTACTAGTCGGGGGTGGAAGCGATTCCACCCGCGGCCATTAACCCCTTACATCTCACTGCCAAAATCTGGCAGCGAGATGTATATGCGCGCCGCCATGAAAGTGACTTACCCTGCCCAAATCGGAAGTCACGTGACATGATCACGTGACTTTCGGTGGTTGCCATGGTAGCACAGGGTCATGTGATCATGCCTGTAGCTAACAGGAGTCACTTCCTCTTAATGCCGGAATACAGCCGGCATTGAAAGTAAAGCACCAAATCTGCAGTTCTCAGCTCTGTAGCTGTGATCTGCAGATAGGGCAGAGCGATCGGATTGCTGATCGCTATAGCCCCCTAGGGGGACTAGTAAAATAAAAAAAAAAAAAAAGTTAAAAAAAAGTTTTAAAAAATTAAGAAAAAAATAAAAAAAACCCTAAAAGTTCAAATCAACCCCCTTTCACCCCATTGAAAATTAAAGGGTTAAAAAAATAAAAAATATACACATATTTGGTATCGCCGCGTTCAGAAATGCCCGATCTATCAAAATATAAAATCAATTAATCTGATCAGTAAACGGCATAGCGGCAAAAAAATTCCAAACGCCAAAATTACGTTTTTTGGTCGCCGCAAATTTTGCGCAAAATGCAATAACAGGTAATCAAAACGTAGCATCTGCGCAAAAATGGTACCGTTAAAAACATCAGCTTGAGATGCAAAAAATAAGCTATCACTGAGCCATAGATCCCGAAAAATGAGAACGCTATGGGTTTTGGAAAATGGCGCAAAAAGTGTGCCACTTTTTTTGGACAAGCTTGTGAATTTTTTTTAACCCCTTAAATACAAGTAAACCTATTCATGTTTGGTGTCTACAAACTCACACTGACCTCAGGCATCACATAGATACATCAGTTTTACCATATAGTGAACAAGGTGAATAAAATATCCCAAAAACTATTGTACGATCACACTTTTTTTTTTGCAATTTTTCTGCTCTTGGAATTTTTTTGCCGTTTTCCAGTATACTATATGGTAAAACTTATAGTTTCATTTAAAAGTACAACTTGTCCCACAAAAAACAAGCCCTCATATGGCAAGATTGACAGAAAAATAAAAAAGTTACGACTCTTGGAAGAAAGAGAGGAAAAAAACAAAACTGAAAAACACAAAATGCCCGGAGGCTGAAGGGTTTAGGCTATGTGCGCACTTACCGGATTTTCCGCGGATTTGCTGCATGTTTCGCTGCAGAAAATGTTCATAACATCTCTGCAGTGAATCACCAGCAAATCCTATGGAGAAAACAAATCCTGTGCGCACTGGGTGGAATTTGACAGCTGCATGTTTTGCTGCGGGAATCCCGCAGCAAAAACAAGTGCATGTCACTTCTTTTCCGCACGTCGCTGCGGGATTTCACTCCATTGACTCCAATGTTAATCGTGAAATCCCGCAGGGAATAACGCAGGAAGCAAATTCTGTGCGGTTCACTGCGTTTTCCTGCGTTATTCCCTGCGGTATTTCGCGGTTTACCTCCGGTAATGTACATCGCCTGTCTGCGGTTTTGCAGGGAAGTGATGTCATTACAGGAAGAGGAAGCCGTGCAGAGAGTAAACACACACACATCACAGACACAGAACACATCACAGACATAGAACACATAGACACAGACACATAGAACACACATAGAAAGAAAACGGAAATATAGAAAAAAAAAGAACGTGGGCTCCGCTGCATATTTACCGTCCAGCCGAGGTAAGCACACAGCGGCGGCCCGGTATTCTCAGGCTGGGGAGGGAGAGGGGCAGGGATAATGTCCCCTGCCTCACTCCCCCTCCCGCAGCCGAGAATATCAGCCGCAGCTGCCCCGGCACTGTCGCATGCATTATGCGGCAATACCGGCGTGTCCTCGGCTCTTCTTGCCACCGTGTAGCAGTGTTGGCAAGGTAATACAAGGGGTTAATGATGGTGGGGGACCACCGCCATTAACTCCAGGCTTGATCATGGCAGCGTCTATGTGACAGCTGACATGATCAACCCGTAAGTAAAGTGAAAAAAACACAGACACCGAAAAATCCTTTATTTTAAATAAAACCAACAAGCCTCGTTCACCATTTTATTAACCCCTCCCGCACCAAAGCTCCGGCGTAATCCACAGGTCCGACGTCCTGCGCTGCTTCCATCCAGCCGCGACTGTCACAGACACAGCGCTGAATGAAAGCAGCAGACAGCAGAGGTAATTACCGGTCATTTCCCACGGCCGGTAATGTGAACTCACTGCCGACCGTGGGAAATGCAGCGATCTGTCCTCTATCTATCCCTCTATCTATCTGTCTGTCTATCTATCTATCCCTCTATCTATTCTTCTGTCTATCTACTATCAGAATTAAATGTATTTTTTTTTTCTTCAATGTGCTTTATTGCATTGAATGCAATAAAGCACATCCCAACCCGCACGCGGCAAAACCGCGGCAATACCGCGAATAATACCGCGGTAAAACCGCAGCAAACCGCGGCAAACCGCATGCGGTTTTCGGGTGAGGTTTCCCGCGGTTTTTTACCGCGGGTGCGGTAATCTTTGAGAGGATGCGGAATTTTCTCAAAAAAATTCCATTTCCCAGTGCGCACATAGCCTTAAAGTCAGATGCATTTGATTACAAAGACACTACTAAATAAAGTTTTGACATACAAACACTGAAAAAAAGGGAAGAAAAAATGAAAAAAAAAATGATTTAAATCATAACGAAAATAGTTATATTTAATATAATTAGAGCGGTTTTATACTATTTATCGCTATAATTCCAATAAATTAATATTTATCATTAATTTAATTGTCGGACTATATGTGTGTGTAAAGGGACATATCATTCCATTATTTTGATGTCAGAAACGCATGCGTTTATGTAGTCCAAAACGCATATTTTCTGCAGCCAAAAAGCATGTAAAACGCTGGAATTTTGATGTTTGCTGCCTTTTACAACTTCTCATTGACTTCAATGTTAGCAAAACACAGCCCAAATGGCAAAAACTATTGACATGCTGCTTCTTTGAACGCAGAGTTTTTGACCAAAATTATGCAAATTAAACGCAGCGTTTTGAACTGCAAAGTGTGCACAAGAAATCCACTTTTCCCATAGGCTTTGCAGGAAAATCAAAGCGCATGCATTTTGGCATGAAAACGCTGCAGTTGAAAACGCTGCAGAAAAGCAGGTGAAAAGCAGGTGAAAACGCAAAGTGCGGACACAGCCTTATAACGATGTTGAAGGTGAGGCTTCTTAACCTTTTTTCAGCACCATTCCAGACTTGTGTAACATGCGCCACACAATGCTTGCATGGATATCTGTGATCTCATTATTATGAAGCATACAAGCCACCTACAGTCATGGCCAAAAGTTTTGAGAATGACACCAAAATTATATTTTCCCATGATCTGTTGCCCTCTGGTTCTTAATTGTGTTTGTCTGATGTTTACATCACATACAGAAATATAATTGCAATCATATTATGAGTACCAAAAGGTTATATTGACAGTTAGAATGAGTTAATGCAGCAAGTCAATATTTGCAGTGTTGACTCTTCTTCTTCAGGACCTCTGCAATTCTCCCTGGCATGCTCTCAATCAACTTCTGGACCAAATCCTGACTGATAGCTGTCCATTCTTGCATAAGCAATGCTTGCATTTTGCCACAATTTGTTGGTTTTTGTTTGTCCACCCGTCTCTTGATGATTGCCCACAAGTTCTCAATGGGATTAAGATCTGGGGAGTTTCCAAGCTATGGACCCAAAATCTCTATGTTTTGTTCCATGAGCCATTTAGTGATCACCTTTGCTTTATGGCAAGGTGCTCCATCATGCTGGAAAAGGCATTGTTGGGCGCCAAACTGCTCTTGGACAGTTGGGAGAAGTTGCTCTTGGAGGACATTCTGGTACCATTCTTTATTCATGGCTGTGTTTTTAGGCAAGACTGTGAGTGAGCCGATTCCCTTGGCTGAGAAGCAACCCCACACATTAATCGTTTCAGGATGCTTAACAGTTGGCATGAGACAAGACTGGTGGTAGCGCTCACCTCTTCTTCTCCTAATAAGCTGTTTTCCAGATGTCCCAAACAATCGAAAAGGGGATTCATCTGAGAAAATGACTTTACCCCAGTCCTCAGCAGTCCACTCCCTGTATCTTTTGCAGAATATCAGTCGGTCCCTGATGTTTTTTCTGGAGAGAAATGGCTTCTTTGCTGCCCTCCTTGAAACCAGGCCTTGCTCAAAGAGTCTCCACCTCACAGTGCGTTCAGAAGCACTCACACCAGCCTGCTGCCATTGCTGAGCTAGCTCGGCACTGCTGGTAGTCCAATCCCGTAGCTGAAACAGGTTTAAGATACGGTCCTGGCGTTTGCTGGTCCTTCTTGGGCGCCCAGGAGCCTTTTTGGCAACATGGAAGCTCTCTCCTTGAAGTTCTTGATGATGCGATAGATTGTGGACTGAGGTGCAATCTTTGTAGCTGCGATACTCTTCCCTGTTAGGCCATTTTTGTGCAGAGCAATGATGGCTGCACGTGTTTCTTTAGAGATAACCATGGTTAACTGAAGAGAAACAATGATACCAAGCACCAGCCTCCTTTTAAAGTGACCAGTGGTGTCATTCTTTCTTAATCATGACTGATTGTTTGCCAGCCCTGTCCTCATCAACACCCACACCTGTGTTAATGGAACAATCACTAAAACAATGTTAGCTGCTCCTTTTAAGGCAGGAATGCAATGATGTTGAAATGTGTTTTGGGGGTAAAAGTTCATTTTCTTATGAACTTCATTTCATATTCTTCCAACTGTCATGGCTCTCACATGATGCAGTTTGCCAATTTTTCTTGACCGAGAAACTGCTATTGAGGATCTGGATCATGCTGTTTAACTTTTCTTGATAAATCTTCTTCATGGCAGCTCCTTAACTTGAACTGTGACGCCCTGGCCTATCAGGTCGTCACAAGGGTGCCGTGCAATCTGCCCTTCTGCATGGTACCCACTCCTCCTTGGTTACGGGTCCTGTCAATTTGGTGTTGCTAGCAACAGGTATACATAAATCCTGAGGAACACTCTGCACCACACCCACCAAACCCCATTGGGCAGCCTGAGGGGAATAGGGCCACACAGATGGAGGGATGGATGAGGGAGGGCAGAGATGTTAGTAGAGAGTAGTAGTTAAGCAGTGAAACAGCAGTGACAGCACAGGTCACGCTGTGGAGCTGGGCTCCTGTACCCGTCCCAGGTACCAGACGTTGGCCTGGCCAGAAGGAGCTGGAACCCCGGTCGCAGGGGGTAGTGACAGGGGGTATGGTGCTGCTACAGAGAGCAGGCCGGCTGCCTTGTGCTACAACCGGGCAGGGGCCAGGGCACGACGGGGTACACGGACCCTAGGCTGGGAAGAAGCTTCTCGTAGCCCAGTAATTCACCCGACAGGAACGGAGTCTTCAGGAACCGTTCCCCACCCCCTCCAGAATCGGGGTACTAGCGCAATGAGGGGGATTGGACTTCCCACAACCGTCCAGAAAATCCCAAGCGTGAACCCTGAGAGCAAGCTCACCCTGCTAGCCACGCAGGTGAGCGGGACCCGAGTAATTTCAAGTGAAAGGGATCCATACGATCCAACACCAAAGGGGCACGGACCCAGGGTGCTTGACCAACGGAGACAGAGCATTCAAGAGTTTGGTTAACCTGGTGTCAGTACTGTGTGAGTACCCGATATCCCTTCACCCCCGACGGGTTCCCCATTCCATCCATCACCGAGTCCGGGGACACCACTCCCCCTGCCCACGGAGGGGTTAACATCTCGAGCTGCCACACCATCATCCCCGAGCTCTCCCCCCCAAACGGCAGTGATGGTCCCTCATGTTACCACACTTCGTGGGTGGCGTCACGAACATTATCCCATTCACCACCTAAAACATACCCCCTTTTTATTCTGAGGTAGTCAAGCGACCCTGCCTCGGATCCGGAGTCCCCTCGAGGTCCGAGCAGCCCGTCGGCTGTCGCGGGGGCGGCACACCTTAGGAAATCTTGGCGTCATGAACAGGATGCGAGCAGGACCCACTAACCTGGGTGACGTGCGCCTTGAGAAGTGAAAATCGCAGTCCAAAATCCTGTTTTCTGCAACGTCCACCATTTTTCCGCTGTTTTCTCACCAAAACCACCATCTTATTGGAAAAGGTTGCGAAGCCGAAGCCCCGCCCTTCGTCTACAGCCTGAAACAGGAACCGGAAGTTCCCAGAGGGCCACAGCGCACGATAGAGTGCTGGGAGAAAACCAAGGGGGCGTGCCTGAATGTAGCAAAAGCGGAAAAGAAGCAGAGACGCCAGGACTCTGCCATACTGTTCCTGGACAATGCAGAGGCAAGATGGCGGAGCTGAACTGGTCACCGGAACGTGCTGTTCCCGGGACTGCGACCTGGATTGAGGAGGAAACCGAGCAGCTGTGCAGGAGAATGCGGACGCAGTTCCTGTTCATACTACACCACTGGAGGGAAAAGATGAGGAGTCTGGCGGTAGCTGTGCGAGCCCGTGAGATTGAAATCCCACATGAAGAAAGGGTAAGCGGTTACCTAGTCCCTATCACCATAATACGGCCATGGCGGCTGAGGGATCCGGTCCGCCCCCGCTTGCAGCAACCACTCCACTGTCACCTACCCCGTCCTCGGCGGAAGCCGAGCTGCCATTATCCATCCCGGGAGCAGAACCTGCAGTCTGTTTTTATGAGCAGCAGCCCCAAGGTCCATCATCATCCCGGCCATGCATGACAGCGGTTGTCCGGACACTGGCCAGACCAGACCTGGCCGCATCACCGGGCCCGTCCTTAGAGGCGGAGCACCCGGACCCTGCAACCTCGGCTGCGGAGCAGTCGGGCCCACTACTTCCAGCAACGGGATTGGAACCTTCCAATTCTCCGGTTCCATTACCATGCGGCATCCCGACGGCTGTTGGGGCCGCACGGGTCCAATTCAAGCCAGAACCAGCTAAGGAGCTGAGGCCGGACGCCGACGCCCCCTACTGGGAGCTACACAGTCAGGAATTGCAACAAGAAATTGCTACCAGAAAACAGCGACGGCAGGAGCTGGCTGCTCGTAACAGGGCGGAGAAGGAGCAGGTGAGGAGTGCTGCTTCACGTGTCAAAGGGCCACGGTGCCGCAGTCTGGTGGATCGCTTTGACCCCGAGCAGGGATGGGGTTTCATCCGTGAAGCAGACCTCACAGCAGGGGTATTTGTGTCCCGGCGGGACGTGTCCCCACACCTTCCTTGGAAGCATCCTGGCCGCAACCTGGAGCCTGAAGAAATGGTCAGCTACACCCGGCACTGCGGGGAAAGGGGCTGGTATGCCCTGGAAGTGACCAAACATGTCATGTACGAAGAAGGGTATGTGTCCGTAGGGGTAGCACGCCGTCGGAAAGAAGCATGGCTATGGGACCCGACCATACAGTTAGGTCCAGAAATATTTGGACAGTGACAAGTTTTGTTATTTTAGCTGTTTACAAAAACATGTTCAGAAATACAATTATATATATAATATGGGCTGAAAGTGCACACTCCCAGCTGCAATATGAGAGTTTTCACATCCAAATCGGAGAAAGGGTTTAGGAATCATAGCTCTGTAATGCATAGCCTCCTCTTTTTCAAGGGACCAAAAGTAATTGGACAAGGGACTCTAAGGGCTGCAATTAACTCTGAAGGCGTCTCCTTCGTTAACCTGTAATCAATGAAGTAGTTAAAAGGTCTGGGGTTGATTACAGGTGTGTGGTTTTGCATTTGGAAGTTGTTGCTGTGACCAGACAACATGTGGTCTAAGGAACTCTCAATTGAGGTGAAGCAGAACATCCTGAGGCTGAAAAAAAAGAAAAAATCCATCAGAGAGATAGACATCCTTGGAGTAGCAAAATCAACAGTCGGGTACATTCTGAGAAAAAAGGAATTGACTGGTGAGCTTGGGAACTCAAAAAGGCCTGGGCGTCCACAGATGACAACAGTGGTGGATGATCGCCGCATACTTTCTTTGGTGAAGAAGAACCCGTTCACAACATCAACTGAAGTCCAGAACACTCTCAGTGAAGTAGGTGTATCTGTCTCTAAGTCAACAGTAAAGAGAAGACTCTATGAAAGTAAATACAAAGGGTTCACATCTAGATGCAAACCATTCATCAATTCCAAAAATAGACAGGCCAGAGTTAAATTTGCTGAAAAACACCTCATGAAGCCAGCTCAGTTCTGAAAAAGTATTCTATGGACAGATGAGACAAAGATCAACCTGTACCAGAATGATGGGAAGAAAAAAGTTTGGAGAAGAAAGGGAACGGCACATGATCCAAGGCACACCACATCCTCTGTAAAACATGGTGGAGGCAACGTGATGGCGTGGGTATGCATGGCTTTCAATGGCACTGGGTCACTTGTGTTTATTTATGACATAACAGCAGACAAGAGTAGCCGGATGAATTCTGAAGTGTACCGGGATATACTTTCAGCCCAGATTCAGCCAAATGCCGCAAAGTTGATCGGACGGCGCTTCATAGTACAGATGGACAATGACCCCAAGCATACAGCCAAAGCTACCCAGGAGTTCATGAGTGCAAAAAAGTGGAACATTCTGCAATGGCCAAGTCAATCACCAGATCTTAACCCAATTGAGCATGCATTTCACTTGATCAAATCCAGACTTAAGACGGAAAGACCCACAAACAAGCAAGACCTGAAGGCTGCGGCTGTAAAGGCCTGGCAAAGCATTAAGAAGGAGGAAACCCAGCGTTTGGTGATGTCCATGGGTTCCAGACTTAAGGCAGTGATTGCCTCCAAAGGATTCGCAACAAAATATTGAAAATAAAAATATTTTGTTTGGGTTTGGTTTATTTGTCCAATTACTTTTGACCTCCTAAAATGTGGAGTGTTTGTAAAGAAATGTGTACAATTCCTACAATTTCTATCAGATATTTTTGTTCAAACCTTCAAATTAAACGTTACAATCTGCACTTGAATTCTGTTGTAGAGATTTCATTTCAAATCCAATGTGGTGGCATGCAGAGCCCAACTCGCGACAATTGTGTCACTGTCCAAATATTTCTGGACCTAACTGTATATTACTAGCAAAAATGTGGTACCTTAGAACTGTTAGGTATCTGTGTTTTCCGTTTGTTATGTTCCACTGTTTATTCTTTTCCATATAGAAAATGTTAGAAAATGAGAGAATTAATGAAAAGCTAATTGCATGGGAAAGTAACCTGATTTTCTCCTAGATTGACAGCAGTTGTACTACGGTACAAGGACTCTTGACATGTTTAACAAGGACTTCCGTGTTTTTATAGTTAATTAAAAATGGACCACAGTAACAGGACTGGTGTGACCAAAACAAACTTGCGTCTTGTAAAAAGACTGCACCTGTTGTGCCTACCAGAGTCGTCTGGCATACCCCGGGACCTTAACCCAGCCCAAGGACCCATCTAGGTTTCCAGGGGAACTAGGTTGTTTGGGTGGGGGGTTATTGGGATCCGGGACGTTGGGACTGAACTGTCGCAGGGAGGGACCGCAACGTGGAAGGTTGGGTCCCCGCTGCCACTAAAACCGGTGGCGTCCCCTGTAGCAGACAAACTCTAAAGTTAGCAACAGTTTAAGAAAATGCCTCCCCTGTGTGGGATGAACCTGTTTAAATAAATGTTCATGTTAACCCTTTTTCTTCCTTACAAAAAAAAGGCTTGGTGTTCTGTAGCTCGCGGACGAGCTACGTTTAACCAAGGGGGAATGTGATGCCTATCAGGTCGTCACAAGGGTGCCATGCAATCTGCCCTTCTGCATGGTACCCGCTCCTCCTTGGTTACGGGTCCTGTCAATTTGGTGTTGCTACCAACAGGTATACATAAATCCTGAGGAACACTCTGCACCACACCCACCAAACCCCATTGGGCAGCCTGAGGGGAATAGGGCCACACAGATGGAGGGATGGATGAGGGAGGGCAGAGATGTTAGTAGAGAGTAGTAGTTGAGCAGTGAAACAGCAGTGACAGCACAGGTCACGCTGTGGAGCTGGGCTCCAGTACCCGTCCAAGGTACCAGACGTTGGCCTGGCCAGAAGGAGCTGGAACCCTGGTCGCAGGGGGTAGTGACAGGGGATACGGTGCTGCTACAGAGAGCAGGCCGTCTGCCTTGTGCTACAACCGGGCAGGGACCAGGACCCTAGGCTGGGAAGAAGCTTCACACAGCCCAGTAATTCACCCGACAGGAACGGAGTCTTCAGGAACCGTTCCCCACCCCCTCCAGAATCGGTGTACTAGCGCAACGAGGGGGATAGGACTTCCCACAACCGTCCAGAAAATCCCAAGCGTGAACCCTGAGAGCAAGCTAACCCTGCTAGCCATGCAGGTGAGCGGGACCTGAGTAATTTCAAGTGAAAGGGATCCATACGAGAGACACACAGTGCCAAGGCACAAGGTTTCAGACCAACCAGCAACACCAAAGGGGCACAGACCCAGGGTGCTCGACCAACGGAGACAGAGCATTCAAGAGTTTGGTTTACCTGGTGTCAGCATCAGTGACTTTGGACTGTGTGAGTACCCGATATCCCTTCAACCCCGACGGGTTCCCCATTCCATCCATCACCGAGTCCCGGGACACCACTCCCCCTGCCCACGGAGGGGTTAACATCTCGAGCTGCCACACCATCGTCCCCGGGCTCTCCCCCCCCCCAACGGCAGCGGTGGTCCCTCATGTTACCACACCTGGGTGGCGTTACGAACATTATCCCATTCACCACCTAAAACATTCCCCCTTTTTATTCCGAGGTAGTCGCACGACCCCGCCTCGGATCTGGAGACCTCTCGAGCCACTGTGGATCCGGGTCCGAGCAGCCTGTCGGCAGTCATGGGGGCGGCACAGAACCAGTAACCTTTTGTTTAGGAATCAACCTAATAACGCACTGAGCTATCAGGGAATGTGAGAACAGGTTGTAATTTGTAGCATACAGAAAGAAAAATATTTTTCAAACACCAGGAGCAAAACAGTAACATGACAAGAATCTGCATAACTAATCATATGCTAAATATTTCAAAGTAATTTATGTAAAAGGACAAGATGATTGTCTATAAAGTGAGGGTAGTTTCACGTTGAAAGCTGTAGTGTATGATGAGATATGGAGCCTGAAAGTCAAAAGTTCAAAACATTGTTACTTTACTAGGAACATTGTTACTACTTTAAATGATGATTTGTTGGATAGCACTTATGCGGGCGTCACACGATACGATCTATCGTGCGATTGTACAAGCGATCGTACCCGCCCCTGTCGTTTGTGTGTCACGGGCAAATCGCTGCACGTGTCGCACAAAGTCGTTAAACCGCCGTCACTCGTACTTACCTGCTGAGTGACCACACTATGGGCGGCGAACATCCTCTTCCTGAAGGGGGAGGGACGTTTGGCGTCACAGCGACGTCACACAGCCGCCGGCCAATAGAAGCGGAGGGGCGGAGATGAGCGGGACGTAAACATCCCGCCCACCTCCTTCCTTCCGCATAGCCGGCGGGTGCCGCGGGACGCAGGTAAGCTGTGTTCATCGTTCCCATGGTGTCACACGGAGCGATGTGTGCTGCCCCGGGTACGATGAACAACCTGCGCAAATAAGAGTAAACGATTTTTTAAAAATGAGCAACGTGTACACGATACACCATTTATAACCGATTAAGAGTCGCTCTTAGGTGTCACACGAGACGACGTCGTGAACGATGCCGGATGTGCGTCATGAAAACCGTGACCCCCGACGACATATCGCACGATAGATCGTCTCGTGTGACGCCCGTATTAGTCTAATGTTATATGATGCCAATTGGAATGAGAAAAAAAGTGCAACATATTGTGAGTCGAACTGCAAATCAGACAGTGTGTACCCATTCAAGTCTATGGGTGCATGGAAATGATCCGGCTGCACTTGGATGACATTCGAGTGAAGTCCGATTTCCGCAGACTCCTAGAATGAAGAAGATGGAGAAATGTTGTTTTCTATTTTCTCCTCACCTGTGCTACAATTCTCTTATGTAAGAGAATCAGATCACACTGACACTAATCAAACTTTGATGACCGTTTGATCCGAATGTCTTGTGTGTGCATAACGGGCTCAATTCTCTTGCATGACATGCATGAAAGAATCTACAGCCATCTCACCACAACCAAACTGTCAGTTACTTGCTAGTTTAATTGTGATTGATAGAGGAGAGGCTGCAATCTTTCTAGGGTTTATTTTCCTATTATACACTGATGAGCAAAAGGGTAAGACTATTTTGAGCTTTTGACTTTCAGGCTCCATATCAAGGAAATGATAATAGTCAATCAGATTGGTGACACATTTCCTCAATTGGAAGACATAATTAAATTAAAAACATAATCTTTGAAGAATGGGTTTCTGACAGGAGAGCCAAGGTTTTGGTTTGGCTTTGGTCATGACTTTTTTTTTTTCTTTTAAACTTGGTGGGACCCGCAGATCCTGGGTATCTGCAAGTCCGCCCATCACTACTCACTAATACAGATTAAGGGCTTGTTCGCATGTACATGCTGAAATTTCTGCAGCGATTTGACAGCACATGTGCGCTTCAAAACGCTGCAGAAACACTGTGTAATGGATGCAGTGTTTCAGCAGAATAAATGCCGATTTCATGCTCTCGGGATGGTTACTCTCCCATAGGCAGAGTGGCAGAGTGGGAGCTGCATCCAAAGCACACAAAAAAATTGACGTGCTGCATTTTTAAACGCACGGATTTGAGTCAAACTTTTAGCATTCAAATCGCTGCGTTCAAAAAAGCATCGTGCGCAAGGATTATGCACAATCTACATAGATTGTGCTGTGGACGCCGGACGCATGCATTTACGCTGCATTGCTAGACGCAGCATAAATGCATGAAATTACGCAACGTGCGAACAAGCCCTTAGACAAATTTGTGAACAATATTTGAGAGAAAAAGGTCTTTTGTGTACATAGAAAAAGTCTTACATATTAAGCCAGCTTTACACCTTACAATTAGGTGTGCGATCTTGTATGCGATGTGACACGCCCAGGTCGCATATGCGATTGAATGAGATTGCACGTAGGTCGTTCATTTGCTGTCACACGAGCGTTAGTAGTCTATGTTAAATTGATCAATTTTGTGTGCGATCCTTTAGATCATGTGTTCTGTGACGTATGCATTGGGCACCTTTTTTTTTTTTATTTATTGACTTGCCAAGCGTGTGTAATGTAGAGATGCGTTTTTACTATGTCATCTGCCATTCAGCTCTGCTACATGGCCGCTGACAGCAGTAATAGACAGCCATGTAGCAGTGGTGAATGTTAGTTCACAGCAGACACAGACAGAGCCGCACTGTCAGAATGAACTCGGGTGAACCTCACCCGACTTCATTGTCATGCTGCGGCTCTGTCTGTGTCGCGTCCCGATTAGCGGTCACCAGTGAAGGACTCACCGGTGACCGCTAATCCCCTGAGTAACTGAATTGAGCAGCCCTCTCTCATACTCACCGATCCCCGGCGCTGCACGGCATTCACACTGCTCCGGCGGCTTTTACTGTTTTGAAAAAGCCGGCCGCCCATTAAACAATCTCATATTCCCTGCTTTCCCCGCCCACCGGCGCCTATGATTGGTTACAGTGAGACACGCCCCCACGCTGAGTGACAGATGTCTCACTGCACCCAATCACAGCAGCCGGTGGGCGTGTCTATACTGTGTAGTGAAATAAATAATTAAATAATTAAAACAAACGGTGTGCGGTCCCCCGCAATTTTAAAACCAGCCAGATAAAGCCATACGGCTGAAGGCTGGTATTCTCAGGATGGGGAGCCCCACGTTATGGGGAGCCCCCCAGCCTAACAATATCAGCCAACAGCCGCCCAGAATTGCCGCATACATTAGATGCGACAGTTCTGGGACTGTACCCGGCTCTTCCCGATTTGCCCTGGTGCATTGGCAAATCGGGGTAATAAGAAGTTATTGGCAGCCCATAGCTGCCAATAAGTCCTAGATTAATCATGTCAGGCGTCTATGAGACACCTTCCATGATTAATCTGTAAATTACAGTAAATAAACACACACACCCGAAAAAATCCTTTATTAGAAATAAAAAACACAAACACATTCCCTGGTTCACCACTTTAATCAGCCCCAAAAAGCCCTCCATGTAAAAGCCCTCCAGCTACTCACCGCCGCTCCTCCTACCTCCACGCAGCAACTGAGGTGAGTAGCGCGATCAGCTGAGCTGTCACTGTGGTTACCCGCGGCCACCGCTGCATCCACCGCTGGATCCAGTGACAGCGGGTAACCTCACTGACAGCTCAGCTGATCACACGGCTGTCTTCATTAGCTGCGTGGAGGTGACCGGAGCGGCTGTGTCTTCTGCAGCTCCGGTCACCTCCATGCAGCAGCGCTGGAAGCGACGCTGCATCATCCTGGATTACGCCGGACATGGAGGGCTTTTTGGGGCTGATTAAAGTGGTGAACCAGGGAATGTGTTTGTGTTTTTTATTTCTAATAAAGGATTTTTTCGGGTGTGTGTGTTTATTTACTGTAATTTACAGATTAATCATGGAAGGTGTCTCATAGACGCCTGACATGATTAATCTAGGACTTATTGGCAGCTATGGGCTGCCAATAACTCCTTATTACCCCGATTTGCCAACGCACCAGGGCAAATCGGGAACAGCCGGGTACAGTCCCAGAACTGTTGCATATAATGTATGCGGCAATTCTGGGCGGCTGCTGACTGATATTGTTAGGCTGGGGGGCTCCCCATAACGTGGAGCTCCCCATCCTGAGAATACCAGCCTTCAGCCGTATGGCTTTATCTGGCTGGTATTAAAATTGGGGGGGACCGCACGCCGTTTGTTTTAATTATTTAATTATTTATTTCACTACACAGTATAGACACGCCCACCGGCTGCTGTGATTGGGTGCAGTGTGACACCTGTCACTCAGCGTGGGGGCGTGTCTTACTGTAACCAATCATAGGCGCCGGTGGGCGGAGAAAGCAGGGAATACGAGATTGTTTAATGGGCGGCCGGCTTTTTCAAAACAGTAAAAGCCGCCGGAGCAGTGTGAATGCCGGGAGCAGTGTGAATGCCGTGCAGAGCCGGGCCGGGGATCAGGGATCGGTGAGTATGAGAGAGGGGGTAAGAGGGATAGACTGACATGGACAGAGAGAGAGGGACAGAGATAGTGACGGACTGACAGAGATTAGTGAATGACAGACATTGTGAGGCGCTTCAGAACGCAGCTTTTCAGCTGCGCTCTGAAGCGGACCTTTTTTAAGCTGCAGTGCAGAGCGCACACCTGCGCACATAGCATCAGACACCAAAATCGTATGAGGGATGTCACACATTACAATTGACTAGGTTCATACAACAAAACGTCCAATGTATGAGGAATAAACGACGTGTATGCGATCACCGTATTTTCGTTCAATCTTGATCGCACGTAGGTGTCACACGCAAATACGTCACGAACGATGCAGGATGTGCGTCACTTACAACTTGACCCCGACGACGGATTGAAAGATTTATTGAAGTGTGTAAAGCAGGCTTTAGAGTTCAGCTTATGAAAATTAGAGTAAAAGCAAAAATGTAGCTTTTATATTTTAATTCAGTTTATATATCCTGTAAAATGTCAGGCCGCAAGGGCAGGGCCCACTCCCATTCTGTTCCCGTTTGTCATTGTTAGTTTTGTTCATTGTAATTTATACAGTATTTGCCTTTTGTATGTATGTAAACCCTTTTCACATGTATAGCATCATGGAATCAATGGTGCTCTAAAAATAAATAATAATATACATATAGACAATATACCAAATACTACTTTGCAGTCCTTTATTATAGGGGCAATGGAATGCAGATGGAAGCCTTGGATAAAGACATAAATGCACTGCAAAATGCAGTGTGAACAGACCCTTACCACCAGCTTTCACTTAACATTTCCTCTTGAGTATTAATCTAATGGTGTTCCCAGTGGGATGAAATTGCAAAAAGGAGTGCAATTCCACAATTGTTTTTTTTCTCTCTCTTTTTTTTTTTTTTTTTTTTTTTTACCATATTCACTAGATGATAAAACTGACCTGGCATTATGATTCCCCAGGTCAGTACGAGTTTGTAACTACCAAACATATATAGTTTTATTTTTATTTAGGTGCTGGAAAAAAATGTGAGAAATTTGTCAAAAAATTTTTCCAAGACACATAGCGTTCTCATTTTTTGGGAACTGGGCGTATCTATGGCTTAGTTTTTGCATCTTGAGCTGCCATTTTTAATTATACCATTTTTGGGTAGATTGCATTTTTTTGCATTGTTGCGTGACACCCCTAGACTAGTCAGGTTGTCACAGGGTACTGCACGCTCTTTACTCTCAGTGCAGGACTCAACCCCTCTTGGTTCTGGGTTCCTAACTCGCAGTACTGCCTCCACTAGCATCTATAAATCCTAATCACACCTCGCACCACACCCTGTCAGGCACACCAGTGGGCTACTAAACTGAAATATGGAATAGGGCCTCCCACCTAGGGGTCAGGCAGGGAGGTGACAAGTCAGTCGACTCCAGGGGAGCAAAGAGTCGAATGGTAGCCCTCGAGCAGTGAGGAGCTCGAGGAAGCTAGGAGTTGGAGCTCCCAGAGGAAAACGTAGATTGGGTTGCAGACGGTGGTCTGGACCCGGTCGCTGGATATTGGGATTGGGTGCTGGCTTAGTCGAGAAGGACGGTCGGCAGCTGCAGTTCAATAGCCAGTCTGGGGCTGAAAGCACGTCGCGGTACTGGACCCTGGGTCGGGGAGAAGCTTCAAGCAACCCGGCATTTAACCTGCGGAGGACAGGGCCTTTATGGACTGTTCCCATGAAGCTCAGAGATTGGGGGCACTAGCGTAACGAGGGGGATAGGGCTGTCCAAGCAAAGTAGCCTACTGAAATCCCAAGCGTGAGCTCCTGAGAGCAAGCTCCTCTGCTACCCATAGTAGGAAGCGGGGCCCGGACACCTCCAAGCTTATGGGTCACCTGAACACTTTCAAATTCTGTGCACGGAGGCAGGCTACAGACCACCAGGCAGTGCTGCAGGGGACGGAACCCGGACGAGCTCCCCAAGAGGGCAGCAGCACCCAGAGACTTGGTTTACCACGTTGTCAGCGTCTGCTTTCCTTTTGAGTGAGTACCTGATTAACCCCTACTACCAGCGAGCCTGCGCTCCTCCTGCAATCCATCTCACCATTCAGGGTTCCGGGGCCTTTCCCTACCTGTGGAGGGTAATATCATCTGGCTGCCCCACTCCATCACTCCGGGTATTCCCAACAGCAGCGGCGGTACTCCCTATTACCGCACACCACAGGTGGCGTCACGAACTACCTAACTCCCCTGTAAATAACCCTACATAACATTTCGGAGTGACCCTGACCTCCGGAGACCCTCGAGCCACAAGTAGCGACACCCGGATCTGAGCGGTTCGACCGCTGCTGGGGCGGCACTCGTCCGAAACAGTTGCGGTGACCCAAAAAAAATGTAATTCTGACATTTTGATTTTTTTTCTCGTTACGCCCTTTACCGAACAAGATTTTATTTTACATTCTGATAGATCGGGCATTTGGGAACTCGGTGATTCAAAATGTGTATTTTCTTTAATATTTTTATTTTCAATGGGGCAAAAAAGCGGTGATTTGAACTTTTTTTTTTACACTATTTATTGATTTTACTAGCTTCTGCTGTTCAGAGCTATGCTTCTGCATCCCTGATGATGATATGTGAATTAGTGACTTCCACTGGGGTTCAGGTTAAATCTAGGTCCCAAACCGAAATTTATCTAAAGTATGGCTGACCCTGCCGAACCGAACTTCAACGGGTTCGCTCATCTTTGGTCATCAGCTGACCCCAGGCTGTCATGACAACCAATTGGCACCTCATGATGCCAATGATGCCCCTCACGGGGCCGTTGATGGAGGCAGGGAATGGCGCAGTCCTACCTGCGCGTGTTAGGTCGCGCTGTCAGAGATTGACAGCATGATCTAACTGGTTAGTAAGTGCAGGTTGATAGAAGATTGTTAGATTGTTAGAGGTCCCAGCAGTGTTCAGAGACCATCGCTGCACCCGCAAGTGGTGTCACAATCCGTTCCACCCGCAATTGTTAGAGGCAGACCCTGGCTGTAACACATAGCCATTAGCTGCTGTGTATGGGGCGATCTCACCCCACGCATGTCATAAAAGGGTTAACCTGTTTGTGTCACATACTGGGATACCACATGGAGAACTGGAAACAAATGACAATCTTACATCTGAGTGATACCATCTATCTCAAATAATGGCATATACAATATTTTATCTGGTACAAATATGTAAACTTGCTTTAACGAAATGTGTACACATTCCAGGAATGGCTCAAACAATTTATAGGCCTGTAATAAGCAAACCTGCTAGAACAATTCCTTCCTGGCTAAGTAAGAAAAATGTAAAATAGATTGCAAAGATAAGACATAAAATAAAATACATCCGTCTACCTATACCCTTCAACAAAACGTAATGACAAACTATAGCATGCCCTAGGTTGGTCATAATTATATAACCAATCACCATTTATGTAAAAATCATTTTTTGCAAAGGAGAACATTATTAATTTAATTATTATTACTAATGACAAACTAGTACAGGTGGGGAGAAAACCCTGCCTTCCCGAGTTTACAATCAAGAGGGTACCTAGAAGGAAAAAGTAGATTGTAGAGTTGGAACAATGCTGTTAGTAGTGAGGTGGCAGCGTGTTTATTGCAGGTGGTAGGCTTTTCTAAAGAGATGTGTCATCAGGTTGCTTCTGAAAGTTTCAGTTGTTTGAGACAATTAAATGTACTGAGGCACTGAAATCTAGAGGATGGGGGATGCTTAGGAATGATTTTGTAGGCAGTTGAGTGAGGAATGTATGAGGGCACAGGAAAGATGGAGAACGTACAAGAATCGGAGATTACGTGTGGAGAGGTATCAGGATATTAGTTCGGAGATGCATGTAGGAGACAAATTGTGGCGGTGTAGTGAGAGGATAAGTGGATTACTCAAGTAGGATAGTTAAGGATAGATTGGAGGGGTTTGAGAGTGTTAGATGGGAGGTCAGAGAGGAGGATGTTGTAGCAGTTGAGGTGGAAGACGATGAGGGCATACACTAACATTTTAGATGATTTGGGGTTGAGGAACGGATAGATTTTGGAAATATCTTTAAGTTGCAGGCGGTGAAAAGGGTTTCAATGTGTGGTTTAAAAGACAAAGTGAAGAGTTACAACCAGATAGTGGACATGTGATACAGGACAAAGTGTGATGTCATTTATTGTCATATATGGAGCTTGCAGGAGCCTTGAGCGAAATGGAGGAAAGATGATGAGTTCAGTCTTGTTCACAATGAGTTTTTAGATAGATGGATGAGAAGAGGGAGGATATGGCTAATAGACACTCTGGAATTCTGGATTGCAGAGAAGTAATGTCTGGACCAGAGAGGTACATCTGAGTTTCATCAGCATATAAGTGGCACTAGAAGCCATGGGACTTTGTGTTATACTAGGCCAAAAGGTATAAATGAAGAAGAGCCTTGATGGACTCCAACAGAGAGAGGGCAGGATGAGGAGGTAGTATGGGAATGGGAGAGGCTAAATGTGCAGTTAACCCTTTTGCACCAGTGCCTGTTTTCACCTTCCTGACCAGGCCAAATTTTACAATTCTGACCAGTTTCCCTTTATGTAGTAATAACTTTGCAAAGATATCCAAATAATTCTAACAATGGTCCTTTTCCTTGATATGTTGTATTTCATGTTAATGGTACATTTTGGTTGATATGATTTGCATTTTTTTTATGAAAAAATCAAAAATTTCACAAAAAAAAAGATTTTGCAATTTTGTAACCTTGAATTTTTATGTATTTCAGAGATTTACATGTAAACCGTGGTGTAAATGCTAAGTCTAAAATACAGGATAAAATGTGAGCCAAGCCTTTCTGCGATCTTTGGGAGGAAGAATGAACAACAGCAGGTCAAGAATTGCTATTTATTTTTTTACACCATTCACCATGCGGTATAAGTGACTTGACTGCTTTATTCTTTGGGTCGGTGCAATTTTAGCGACATCACATTTATATCAGGATTTTATGTTTGACAACTATCACCCACTAAAACAATGCTTTAAAAAATTATTTACATCACCAAATTTTGAGAGCTATAATTTTTCTATATTTCTGCTAAGAGTCATGTGAGGGCTTGTTTTTTTGCGGGATGATTTGAAGTTTTTATTAGTATCATTTTCGGGCACAAACATTTTTTGATCGCTTTCTAATCTGATTTTTAGGAGTCAGAATGCACAAAAAACATCAATTCAGGAATTGAGTTTTTGTTACGCTGTTCGATGTGTGCTACAGTATATATGATAAAATAGCTTTAGTCTTTGGCTCAGTGAGAAATGCTGTGATACCACATTTGTATCATTTTTTGTTTTACTTCTTTTACACAAAAACAATTTTATAGAAAAAAAGAATTGTTTTTGCATTGCTCTATTCTGAGCTGAAGCTTTTTTTTTTTCGCTGACTGCTTGGTTTTTTTTGAGGGACAAGATGACAATTTCCGTGATACCATTTTTATTTACATTTGACTTTTTGATCGCGGTTTATTCCACTTTTTTTAAGCGGTATAATGAAAAACTTTTTTTATAATCGTGGCAAAAAGTGTTGGGGTTTAGTTGATATTTTTAATTTAATTATTTAATATATTTTTTAAAACTTTTCATTTACTGAACTTTTTAGTCCCCTTTAAAATCTGAACCTGTAATTGTCCCATCACTTCTACTATATACTGAATCTTCACGGCCACCTGAGGAAGACTTCGAAACGCGTTGGGAGGCGTTTTCCATATCTCTCAGTGCAGTCGGGATGGGTAAAGATCCTTTGGATTTGTATGGCTCTATTAGTCTGATACACTAGGATTATGACATTATTGATCTATTTGTTGTCACTCGACTTTTACTGATAGGGTCACCATCTATGATTGATGTGTATTCATGTGATTCCATAATACTTGATATCCACTGGATTTCAGCATGTGTATTTGGGCTCTGCCCTATCCCTGAGTAAACTGGTAGATGGTGTTCTCTGGAATTCTTCTTGATTCACCTGTATATGTACTAATTTTACCTGTCCTCTTTGGAATATTGTCATATTTTAAAACCATATATTTAATAAAGGTTTTTTTCTATTTTCACAAAGAGGGAGTCTATTGATTCATTCTATTTGTCTTATGGGCTATGTATTCTCCTTATCTCTCTTGGTGTTACTTATAATGTATTGGCAGTGGCTTACAGCGATCACTAAGCAGCTATAATGGTGTCCTTTTTCGTTTGCTGTATATATACTGAATATTGTAGTATATAGTAAATATCACGGTTCCCATCAGTTGTAATGGCAACCCATCGGCATCCCACTATCGCGTTAGAGTTCAGCTCCAACGTCTGCTTTTAGAATCAGATCCTGGATGTGTGACACAGCCATTTTTTTGGCAGCAATGATGCATGCTCAATTTCTGAGCTTGTATTAAAAATGAAGATCCAACATACAGTGCCTTGAAAAAATATCCATACCCTGTGAACTATTACACATTTTTTCATGTTAGAGCCACAAATTTAAATGTGTTTTATTGGCAGTTTATGTGATATACCAACACAAAGTGGCAAGTATTTGTAAAGTGTGAAAAAAAAGATACCGAGTTTACTACCGTATTTTTTGGACTATAAAACACACTTTTTTCAGCCAAAATTTGGGGGGAAAGTGGGGGGTGCGTCTTATAGTCCGATGGCTGCGGGGAAGGGTGGTGCGGTGGTGGTGCGGGTCATCGGTGGCATGAGCAGGCTGTAGCAGCGCCTACAGTAACCACGTGGGCCCGCTCATTATCTCCTTTCACATGCACTGCATCCCGATGCCCATCAGCTCTCAGCGCTGAAGATGACACTGATAGGTGGGCGGGATGATGGGTGGGGTGTGTGCGCATACTAAGCAGCTGGCTCACGAGATCATCCCAGGCAGCTACAGCCTGGAGTGATCATGTGTGGCTATATTCACTGCCCCCCGCGCATCATCATCAGCACGGGGGGCAGTGAATAAGTATACTCACTGGCCACCGATTCCTGCAGCATCGCGATGACCTCCTGTCTGCCAGCCCGCTGATGTGTGTGGAGAGTAGTGCGCACAATGATGACATCATCCCTGTGCGCACGGCTTCACATACGTCAGCGGTGCTGCCGCTGGCACAGACAGGAAGATGAGCGATGCTGCGTGGAGCGAGGAAAAGTGAGTATAAATGTTTATTATTTGTGTGCCACAGGATACGGGCCACCTACCTGGATAGGAGTATATAGCAGGATTGGGGCACATATCAGGATGGGGGTATTTATCAGGATGGGGGTAGTTATCAGGATGGGGGTATATAGCAGGATTGGGGCACATCAGGATGGGGGTATTTATCAGGATTGGGGTATTTATTAGAATGGGGTTATTTATCAGGATGGGGGTATTTATCAGGATGGAGGTATTTATCAGGATAAGGGTATTTATCAGGATGGGGGTATTTATCACGATGGGGGTATATAGCAGGATTGGGGCACATCAGGATGGGGGTATTTATCAGGATTGGGGTATTTATTAGAATGGGGTTATTTGTCAGGATAAGGGTATTTTTCAGGATGGGGGTATATAGCAGGATCGGGGCACATATCAGGATGTAGGCATATACCTGGATGGGGGCATATACGGTACCTGGATGTGGGCACATACCAGGATGAGGGACATATATATACAAGGCAGGAGGATCATTACCAGTATGGGGTACCTTAGTAGGGAATTTGGGGACATTATCCCCATAACAGGGTCAGCAGGAGATCCTCGCCACATAACAGTGTGTCATGACTACATTTTTTGCTTAAAATTTTATTTTCCTATTTTCCTCCTCTAAAACCAGGGAGTGTCTTATGGTCCGGTGCGTCTCATAGCTCGAAAAATATGGTAAATATAAAAAAATAAATAAATATGATTATTGTGATGTGCATTTGTATTCAGACCTCCTAAAATACTTTGTAGAACATGCTACAAGTCCAGGCTGTGTGATGGGGATGTGGCAGGTAGGAAGAGTATGTAGCTGGCGGGCACGTCCCCTGTTCAAACACTGGATAAAAGCAAGTATCAGGGGGCAGGTAGGAAGAGCATGCAGTTGGCGGCCACACACGCCTGTTCTCTACTGCAGCATGGAGCTGTAGGCTGTGTGCACACAGTGTTTTTTATGCAGATTTGTTGCAGATTGTGGCACAAATCTCCATGTCTATGTTTATGCCAGCTATCTCAGCAAAGTCAATGACAATTCTGAAGTGCTGTACGCAAATTGCTTATATTTTCCTTGCAGATTTGATGCAAAAAATAATCTGCAGCATGTCAACTGTTGGTGCGTTTTTACTTGTGTTTTTTAGCTCTTCCACCCCATGACTTCTTTAAGAAAAACGTATGGCATAAAAACGCATTAAAAACGCATCCGTTTTGGTGCGTTTTTCCCCCAAAAAGTGCAGATTTGATGCACAAAATGTCTGCAACAAATCTATAATGTGCGCACATATCCTTATATTGGTCTGTGACGTAAAGTTCCAAACGGGAGGGGGAGGAGCAGATACTATTTTATTAACTTACAAGTTATCTAAAGACACTACAGTTGCAGTGACCATATTAGATATTATTAAAAGGTATCACAAGATTAGAATTTTGTTCCTCTCACTGAGAACATTCAATAACATATTAGAAAAAGAATACCAAGGTCTATAATAATTGAATAGTCCTGACCAAAGTCACCAAAATCCTAAACACTACCTACAATTGACTCTGTATCTGACAATAATATCAATAATGTCATAATAGACCAATATATCATAGTAAATATATATGATTTTTTAAGGACAGAAAAAAAGAGAATCACACATAACAGAGTCTCAGAGGATGAAGCTGGGGGAGCGCTGACAGCCGAGGGCGACCACAAATGGCCCAGGGGGGACGCTGGAGAGACTGTAGACAGCCGTAGGGGGACCGCTGATGGCCCAGGGGTGACCGCACAAGGCCAGGGGGGACCCTTTGGGGACCGCAGACAGACCTGGGGGACGCTGCGAGCAGAAGTGGGAGGCCCCACAGAGAGTACTGTTGGCGGTGGAGCAGCCGTTCCCCTTCTGTGGGCTGGGAGCGCATAGCACTCCTATGCCGCTCACAAAGTACATCCTCACACTGGTACTGGCCAGCATGAGGACATAATCCTCCAATGTACACTACGGTTCAAAGGTTTAGGGTCACTTAGATATTTCCTTATTTTTGAAAGAAAAGCACATATATTTTCAATGAAGCTAACAAATAAAACAGAAATACACTCTATACATTGTTAATGTAGTAATTGACTATTCTAGCTGCAAACGTCTGGTTCTGAATGCAATATCTACATAGGTGTATAGAGGCCCATTTCCAACAACCACCACTCCAGTGTTCTAATGGTACATTGTGTTTGCTAACTGTATTAGAAGGCTAATGGATGTTTAGAAACCACTTCACTTGAAAACCCTTGTGCAAGTATGTTAGCACAGCTGTAAACAGTTTTGCTGATTAGAGAAGCTATAAAACTGACCTTCCTTTGAGCTGGTTGAGAATCTGTTGCATTACATTTGTTGGTTCCATTAAACACTCAAAATGGCCAGAAAAAGAGAACTTTCATGTGAAACTCGACAGTCTATTCTTGTTCTTAGAAATGAAGGATATTACATGAGAGAAATTGCCAAGAAACTGAAGATTTCCTACAACGGTGTGTACTACTCCCTTCAGAGGAGAGCAAAAACAGGCTCTAACCAGAGTAGAAAGAGAAGTGGGAGGCCCCGCTGCACAACTGAGCAACAAGACAAGTACATTAGAGTCTCTAGTTTGAGAAATAGACACCTCACAGGTCCTCAACTGGCAGCTTCTTTAACACTAGAACTACTGAGGTAGTCATTTTGACTACTTTACACCATGTATTTCTATATAGGTGTCACGAGTCCAGTAGTTCTAGTGTTAAATAGTACCCGCAAAACCCCAGTTTCAATGTCTACAGTGAAAAGGCCACTCCGAGATGCTGGCCTTCAGGGCAGAGTGGCAAAGAGAAAGCCATATTTCACACTAGCTAATAAAAGGAAAAGATTAATTTGGGCAAAAGAACACAGACATTGGACAGAGGAAGATTGGAAAAAAGTGTTATGGACAGACAAATCGAAGTTTGAGGTGTTTGGATCACACATAAGAACATTTGTGAGATGCAGAACAACTGAAAAGATGCTGGAAGAGTGTCTGATGCCATTTGTCAAGCATGGTGGAGGTAATGTGATGATCTGGGGTTGGTTTGGTGCTGGTAAAGTGGTAGATTTGCACAATGTAAAAGGGATTTTGAATAAGGAAGATTATCACTCCATTTTGCAACTTTTACTTGTTCAGCTATTAACCATTTCAGATACATGGTAAAAAATTATATGTGGGCATGAGTAAAGCAGGTCTAAAAACACATATGAAAATATTTTTTTTGCTGAGACGATTTTTTCTTTTTAAAGTACAAGTGCAACATCTCAAAAAAGAACCATGTCTAATCCATGTCTCCCACATAAAGAAAACCCCCTCCCCAGCAGACAGAAAACCCCCAACGTAGGTTTCACTTTTTGAATAGAATATATACATAACGTGCTATAACAAACCGCTTCTTCAAGGTGATCAGTCAGATTCACTGGTTGCAGGCAATGAGGTTATTTATAGCCAGCCTTTAGTACAATCAGTGGAAACAGCTGTGTAAGCAGCAACGTGTGCGCTGCTTAGTAAACATGACCGCAGTTACGGCACATGCGCACATCGTCGAAGCCCACTGACAGGAAATCTGAGAGTCCAAGTGTAACGGCATATGTGCGGGTGCAGGGACGCGTCACCATGGCACCTGCGCATGTGCACACACCAAAATAGACTCCAACAAAACCAGTCAGGGCAGCAGTCAGCGATGTGTGCTCGCACACAGTGATGTGGTGAGTCTCAAAGATACAGCTTGCTTGTGAATCTGATTACAGGGACATGGAAACCTCTGGAATAACACAAAGAGGTCTGTATACTTTATCCATGTTCACAAAAGAATGCTACATACAATTGAGGGATAATATAATACTGTATATTTCTATATAAAATTACGAATAACAGTTACATACAAAATGAGCAGTATTTCCAAAGTAAAGGAACATGATAAAAAAAATAATGAACATCTTGACTCAGGAAGACATAGAATAATAAACTTTTTCTGCATCACAGTATCTAGTGATATACATTATATCACTAGATACTGTGATGCAGAAAAAGTTTATTATTCTATGTCTTTCTGAGTCAAGATGTTCATTATTTTTTCCCTATCGTTCAAAAGGAGAATGGTGGATTAACAAGCAAGTGGTTCTGTAACAATAAGACATATATTCATAAATATAAAAAACAAATAACATATAACAAAGAATAAAGAATAAAGAAAAAATATTTATATACAAAATATATATACAATGGCAATATATGCCATGATTGAAAAGAAGGACAGAGAGCATTATGGGAAAATCAAAATAATTCGGGACAGAACTATAAAAGTTGGGCAAAACTTAATGACTCATTGAGTCCCCTAGGGACCAACGTGTCAAGGGTGGCAATCCATTTTGACTCACATTGTGCCAATTTCTTTTTAAGGTCGCCACTCCTAATACCACCATGGATGACGTCAATCCCACGAAATTTAAGGCCACCATAATTGCATCTATGATGCAATTTAAAGTGCCTTGGTAAGGTTTTTAATAGGGTAACGTCATCCATGGTTCTTCCCACCTCTATCTCATGAAGGTGCTCCCTGACTTTTATACGGAACTCACATGATGTGAGACCCACATATGTCAGGGAGCACGAGCATGTGGTGGCATAGATGACATGAGTTGTACCACAGGAAATGTATTGCCTAATCTCAAAGGTTCTGGCACCATCACATGATGAAAAAATGGTGCCATGAGAAATATTACAGCAAGCCAAACAGTGCCCACACAGATAGCATCCCCAGGTAGGGCCCCTTAATCCAAAAGGATTGCCAATCTTGGGCACGAAAATGGAAATCTAGAGCTGGCATCAACCCAACAAATATTACCCCGTTTGCCACCGCACCAGAGCAACGGGAAGAGCTGGGTCCAGCACCAGAATTGGCGCATCTAATGGATGTGCCATTTCTGGGGCGGCTGCGAGCCACTATTATTAGGCTGGAAAGGGCCAAATAACCATGGCCCTTCCCACCCTAATAATATCAGCCCCCAGTTGTCTGTTGTACCCTGGCTTGTTTTAGTAAAATGGAGGGGACCCCACATCATTTTTTTTTTTAATTTAAAAAATAAGTGTGGGATCCACTCCATTTATAATAACCAGGCAAGGTACAGCAGAGAGCTGAGGGTTGCAGCCTACAGTTGCTGCTGTTCTTGTGCTGGATACGAAAATTGGGGGGAACCCCACGTCATTTTTTTTATTTATTTTTTTTAAATTAAAAAATAAAAAAAGCTGTCAAACAGCTGGCCAAGCTAGCTACTGCTATATCTATTGAACTATTCTATCTTTTCTGTCTATTTTATGTTCTTTCTTATTTTTTTCTTTATAACTCTCTATTTTATATGTTCTATCTTATCTGTTCTATCTATCTAATCTGATTTATCTATCTAATCTGATTTATCTATCTATTTTATGTGTTCTATCTATCGTTCTATATCTAGCTATAATTTTTCAGGCATTGTTGAGGAGGGCCTTTCCATCAAATACTTAATTAACCTCTTGACATAGGGGATTGTGGAAAGTATGTCCAATGAAATCTATTCTCCTTACATAAGCCAGTTTTCAGATATAGTGTGACACACAAATCCAAAATGTCCACCGATGACATCATAGACCTGCCCATCAGTGTCCCCGCAGATCCGCCCATCAGCATCATTGCAGATTTGCCCCGATGAAGTCATAAACCCGCCCATCTTCGTCACCGTAGATCTGCCCCTATGACGTCATAGACCTACCCATCAGTGTCACAGATCCCCCCATTGGTTAGCCCATGGACCGTCCCACTGACCAATGGGCATATCGGAACATGTCTATCCCCCTAGCCTATATAAGATGCAGCTCTGACTAATGAAGCTCTCTCTTTTAGGCCAACCTCTGATTGAGGAAAGATTCACATCCGACTGTGTGTGTCTGGTGTCATTCTTTCAAGTATGCACTTTATCCAAACTAATTAGGTCAGGAGCAATCAACTGACTCATTTGGTTATTTTTATCTACATTAATTACTTGTGTAAAATGTGTTAAAAGTCATAAGTAAAGTTTATGCTGAAATACCGTAAGTAGATTTTTGATGGGTTCACAAACTTTCAATCACCATGACTTCAACTCAAAAAAACAACTGTTTTCCAAGACAGCCATGTTCTTTAGAGTCTGTCTTACTTTATTCACTCTCAGACAGCAGCTGTATGCTCCTGTCTATTGACCTGCATACTTTTCAGGGGTCTACTGCCCAATTTGTGGGGCACTCAGAACTGAAACCTCATCAATCTAGACACTTAACATGCCTGCTAAATATGAATAATCAAGATTAAAGTATACACTTTCAAAGGGGTTTAAAGGGGGTATTCTAGCGATGTGCTACAAGTGGATAGCTGATAAATGTTCAACCTGTGATGATCCGTCTGCTGGATTCTCCACTAATCAACCAGAATTGAGGACCCTGCTCTCCCACACTGTTGCCCGAGCTGAAAGACCACACCATGGAGGAGTTTGGAAGAAGAGGCAATCGAGTTATACCCTACTAATCCATTCAGTCGTAAGCAGTTTTGGACAACTAGACACCTGTGAGTGTTCACTCTGCGATTCCCCTATATTGCAGACTATAGCAATGTGCAGCGGTATCTATTTGACACAGCAGATTTTTCACACCAGACATTACTGTGTGAGGCAGAACAGCATAGATTGCGTACATTTCTATCTTATGTCTGTGTAGTGTAACATGCCATAAAACTTAAAGCCCCTGACAGATGAAGTGAATAACATAGATTATCCCGATACAATATACCTGTTATATGGTGGGAAATACTGGACACCCATTGAACAGTCAGTTATTGATGTGCTGGAAGCAGAAAAATGGCCATGATGACTGGGTCAAAAGATTTCAAATATGGCAAGTCTTGTGAGTGCTTTATAGTATGCCTTTTTTTTACCCATCAAAAATTCTCCAAGGTAGTCAAACCATGACAGCAACAGTGTCATGAGTTACCAAAGTCCATCTATAAGCACAGCGGGTTACGCTTAGCCAGTCTGATTCGAGCCCATACAATTTCTACAGTAGGAAAATTTGATGAAACAGATAATGCTATAATAGAAAGATTTTGGAATGGACAGCACATCGTACTTTGGTGTGAATAGGGCTACAAAGCTGCAGAACTGCAGACTAATAAGAGTGTTTATGCTGACAACTGTCAACCATCATTATCCTAAAATAGGCACATACAGTGCCTACAAGTAGTATTCAACCCCCTGCAGATTTAGCAGGTTTGATAAGATGCAAATAAGTTAGAGCCTGCAAACTTCAAACAAGAGCAGGATTTATTAACAGATGCATAAATCTTACAAACCAACAAGTTATGTTGCTCAGTTAAATTTTAATAAATTTTCAACATAAAAGTGTGGGTCAATTATTATTCAACCCCTAGGTTTAATATTTTGTGGAATAACCCTTGTTTGCAATTACAGCTAATAATCGTCTTTTATAAGACCTGATCAGGCCGGCACAGGTCTCTGGAGTTATCTTGGCCCACTCCTCCATGCAGATCTTCTCCAAGTTATCTAGGTTCTTTGGGTGTCTCATGTGGACTTTAATCTTGAGCTCCTTCCACAAGTTTTCAATTGGGTTAAGGTCAGGAGACTGACTAGGCCACTGCAACACCTTGATTTTTTCCCTCTTGAACCAGGCCTTGGTTTTCTTGGCTGTGTGCTTTGGGTCGTTGTCTTGTTGGAAGATGAAATGACGACCCATCTTAAGATCCTTGATGGAGGAGCGGAGGTTCTTGGCCAAAATCTCCAGGTAGGCCGTGCTATCCATCTTCCCATGGATGCGGACCAGATGGCCAGGCCCCTTGGCTGAGAAACAGCCCCACAGTATGATGCTGCCACCACCATGCTTGACTGTAGGGATGGTATTCTTGGGGTCGTATGCAGTGCCATCCAGTCTCCAAACGTCACGTGTGTGGTTGGCACCAAAGATCTCGATCTTGGTCTCATCAGACCAGAGAACCTTGAACCAGTCTGTCTCAGAGTCCTCCAAGTGATCATGAGCAAACTGTAGACGAGCCTTGACATGACGCTTTGAAAGTAAAGGTACCTTACGGGCTCGTCTGGAACGGAGACCATTGCGGTGGAGTACGTTACTTATGGTATTGACTGAAACCAATGTCCCCACTGCCATGAGATCTTCCCGGAGCTCCTTCCTTGTTGTCCTTGGGTTAGCCTTGACTCTTCGGACAAGCCTGGCCTCGGCACGGGTGGAAACTTTCAAAGGCTGTCCAGGCCGTGGAAGGCTAACAGTAGTTCCATAAGCCTTCCACTTCCGAATGATGCTCCCAACAGTGGAGACAGGTAGGCCCAACTCCTTGGAAAGGGTTTTGTACCCCTTGCCAGCCTTGTGACCCTCCACGATCTTGTCTCTGATGGCCTTGGAATGCTCCTTTGTCTTTCCCATGTTGACCAAGTATGAGTGCTGTTCACAAGTTTGGGGAGGGTCTTAATTAGTCAGAAAAAGCTGGAAAAAGAGATAATTAATCCAAACATGTGAAGCTCATTGTTCTTTGTGCCTGAAATACTTCTTAATACTTTAGGGAAACCAAACAGAATTCTGGTGGTTTGAGGGGTTGAATAATAAATGACCCTCTGAATAAACTTTTCACAATTTAAAAAAAAAATTAAAAAAGAAATAACATTCTTTTTTGCTGCAGTGCATTTCACACTTCCAGGCTGATCTACAGTCCAAATGTCACAATGCCAAGTTAATTCCGAATGTGTAAACCTGCTAAATCTGCAGGGGGTTGAATACTACTTGTAGGCACTGTATACATCAGAACTAAAGCTGGTGTCACACTAAACGACAGCGACAACGACGTCGCTGTTACGTCACCATTTTCGGTGACGTAACAGCGACCTTGTAAGTCGCTGTTATGATCGCTGCTTAGCTGTCAAACACAGCAGAAGCAGCGATCATAAGGTCGCTGTGCTACATGTTCAGAGAGCAGGGAGCCGCGCTTAGCGCTGGCTCCTTGCTCTCCTGCAGCACACATCGGGTTAATTAACCCGATGTGTGCTGCAGCTACATGTCACAGTTCAGAGAGCAGGGAGCCGCGCTTAGCGCTGGCTCCTTGCTCTCCTGCAGCACACATCGGGTTAATTAACCCGATGTGTGCTGCAGCTACATGTCACAGTGCAGAGAGCAGGGAGCCGGGCGCACTGCTTAGCGCTGGCTCCTTGCTCTCCTTGCTACAGTATACATCGGGTTAATTACCCGATGCGTACTGCAGCCACATGTCACAGTGCAGGAGCCGGCACTGGCAGCAAGAGCGGAGGCTGGTAACCAGCGTAAACATCGGGTAACCAGGGAAAGGGCTTCCCTTGGTTACCCGATGTTTACGCTGGTTACAGCTTACCGCAGCTGCCAGTGCCGGCTCCTGATCGCTTCATTTCGTCGCTCTCTCGCTGTCACACACAGCGATGTGTGTGTCACAGCGGGAGAGTGACGACCAAAAAATGAAGCTGGACATTCAGCAACGACCGGCGACCTCACAGCAGGGGCCAGGTCGTTGCTGGATGTCACACACAGCGACAGCGACGGGACGTCGCTGCAACGTCACAGAAAATGGTGACGTAGCAGCGATGTCGTTGTCGTCGTCGTTATGTGTGACACCAGCTTAAGTCATGGAGCACTGAAAGGTGACCTGGTATGATTAATTACATTCTTTTTTCTACATCAGATGGGTAAATCGCTTAAATAATGAAGAGATGGCACCAGGATGCAGCATGAGAAGAAAGAACGCCAGTGGCGCGAATATGATACACTAGACAATATTCTGCTGATAAATCTTGGATCATAGCATTCATATAGATGTTACTTTAAGGCTATGTGTGCACGTTGTGTTTTTTTCGAGTTTCTTAACTGCACTATGTCAAACTGCATGCTTTTGCTCCCCTAGCAAAGTCTATGCGAAATCAGAATTTCCATGCGCACGTTGCAGTTGTTTTGTCAGCGTTTTATTAGTCAAATATTTCTCAAAATCTTTGACAAAAAAAAGCAGCATGTTCATTCTTTTTGCATTTTTGTCACCCATTGAAATCAATGAGGTGTGTCAAAATGCAAGAAAAATATTAGCTGTGTGTTTACACAGTGTTTTTGTTGCATTTTGGATCCATTTATGTCAACAAAACGGAAGTCACCCACATTGTTCCAGGATAAAGGCATTCTCTCTCTCTCTCTCCAATCACTTCATACTTAGCGATCACCGATGCGGCTGTCACACTGTTCCTGCGGCCTCTCATTCTTCTTCAGGGGCCGCTCATTAGGCTCATACATATTCACTGCTTTTCCCGACCAACGGCCTCTGTAATTGGTTGCAGTCAGACACGCCCCCATGCTAAGTGACAGCTGTCTGACTGTAACCAATCACAGACGCCGATGTGCGGATCTATATTGTACAGTAATATAAATAATTGAAACAAAAAAAACGGAGTGCGGTTCCCCCAATTTTGATACCCAGCCTAGATAAAGCCCCACAGCTGGGGGCTGGTATTTTCAGACTGGGAAGGTCTATTGTTATTAGACTCTCCCCAGCCTATAAATATCAACCAGCAGTTGCCCGGAATTGCCTCATCCATTAGAAGTGACAGTCCCAGCACTTTACCCAGCTCTTCCTGATTGCCCTGGTGCGGTGGCAATCGGGATAATAAGGAGTTAATAACAGCCCATAGCTGCCACTAAATCCTAGAGTAATGATGGCAGGGGTCTGTAATACACCCTCCATCATTAATCTGTAATTGAAAGTAAAAAAACATAAACACTCCAAAAATCCTTTATTTGAAATAAAAGACTAAAAAGCACCCTCTTTCACCACTTTATGAACCCCAATAACACCCCTGAAGGTCCAACATAATCCACACGATGTCCCAGGACGCTTCCAGCATTGCTACATCTAACGCTCCCAGCGAGCATTATAGAACAAGACTGCCTGCTGTGAGCTCCATGCAGCAACTGAAGTAAGCCATGCAGTCAGCGGTGAGATCCCTCAGGTTAGCCACGGTTACAGCTTGAGTCCTCTACGTGTGACAGCAAATCATCCATGACTGAAGTGAGCTGCGCAAACAGTGATGACGTCACTCGGGTGATTTGCAATCACAGCTGGAGTCCTAAACCTGTGAGCGCAAATCAGGCCGCGACTGAAGTGAGCCGCATGTGGAGGAGTCACCTGAGTGACATCACTGCTGATTGCACGGCTCACTTCAGTGGCGGCCTGAACCTCACAGCGGTGAACCCGTGACGTCACTTCTGCGACACACGCCGTATTGCGGGACCGCAGCTGTGACGTCAGGGGTTCACACCAGTTCATTGAGATCGCACGGCTCTGTCTTCACTCACAGCGAGCAGTCATGCTATGATGCTCGCTGTGACAGGACAGGGCTGTAGCAGAGCTGTGTGAGGTCATACCCATGTGACCAGAAGGGGCGGGGCCAACAAAGCTGGATACCAGGTCACATGGATATGACCTCACACAGGTCCTGCAAGAGACAAAGTGAATCGTTTGTATAATACTTATGCTAATTCAAACAGAGGGAGAGGATAACTATGAATATATTATCTGCTCCTCTGCTGCTGTCACTCAGCAAGCAGCCAATTTTATAAACTTTACTTTTTTGGATTTCAAAACCTAAACATCCGAGCTGTCCACTACAGGTATGTAGAGAATCTGCCTGATAGTGCCAGTATAGCACTGGCTTTAGCTTAGGCCCCTTTCACACGTCAGTGATTCTGGTACGTTTGTGCTTTTTTTTAAACGTACCAGAATCACTGACATACGCAGACCCATTATAATGAATGGGTCTGCTCACACGTCAGTGATTTTTCACTGCACGTGTCTCCGTGTGGCGTACCCGCGTGTGCGTGATTGCCGCACGGAGACATGTCCATTTTTTTCTGGCATCACTGATGTTCCACGGACCACGCAGTGGTGTGGTCCGTGAAACACGTGCCAGAAAAAAACGTGCATTTAAAATAATAAACATTTTTACTCACCCGGCTTCAGCCGCGCTCTCTGCAGCCCGTGCAGCCTGCTGCTTCTAAGCCGGTTGATTACTGTCGCGCATATTAATGATGCACGACACAGCCGACCCGGAAGCAGCTGCTGCAGGGGTCAGCGCCGGCCGGACGCTGCACCGCGGGAGCGATCAGCACCATGGAGAGCGGGAGCGGGCGCAGGTGAGTTGATTTCTAAGTGCAATCACGGGCCACGGAGAACGGAGCCCGGATTGCACTTAGACAACCCACGTGTGCCGTGATTCACGGCACACGCAGGGACATGTGCGTGTTTTACACGCTAGTGAAAAACGTCTGTGTTTTTCACTGACGTGTGAAACGGGCCTAATATACGAAAATCCTGGTGATTGGTTCCCTTTAAGGAATAGATGAGGAGCATTACAAAAAGTTCAAACATTGTTAATTTGGCTTTCAAATATCAATTTAATTAAACCTTTGAGGGTTGCAATTATAGACCTGATCCATGAAGGTTGCATATTGCAGGATTTTTTTTTTTAGTAAATTATGGAATACTGTTAAGATATGCCATCACTTAAAGCACAACTCCAGCATTTTTTTCTTTTTATTTTACAGCTGGAGTGGTGCTTCTAATCTACGTTCCCTGAGCCTAGTCTTATACTCACCTGTCGCCATCTTCAGCTTTTATCATCGCCACTTCCGTCAGTCTCCAGCACTTAGTGATCTGCCAGATCACTCTAGTGTTTCATGGAGCAAGCCGGAGGCCATTCTTCAAAGCAAGTCATTGAGAACCTCTTTCTAGCTCTCATAGACTTGCATTCAAGGCTTGTGATGTAACTTCTGACTTCCAGCCAGTCAGAAGTTGCGGTCACAGGATGGCGCTGTGGGCCTGGAGTGGTGCTGATTAAAAGGAACCTGTCAAGTGGAAAAATGCTATCAACCTGCAGATATGGTGTTAATATGCAAGTTAATACCATTCTGAACCTGAATGGGGCCTGCACAGGAATTGAACTTTAATCCTCTCAGCATAATTCACGTTTCAGTCATGGGGGTGGTGCCGGCGTGGGTTCAGTCACTAGTCTGTGTATGGAGAGCGGCAGCTGTAACCACACCCCATGCACTGACTGAAAGCCGTGCATCAATAGAAACAGCTGTCAGTCAGTGTGTGGGGTAAGGTTACAGCAGCTGCTCTTCAAACACAGAACGGTGAATGAACCCGCACCAGCACTGCCCTGATGACTGAAAACGGAATGTTGGTGGGTGGAATAAAGTTAATTTCCTCCCAGCAGCAGGGTTTAATGTGCAGGTGCTGGACAGGTTAAGAATGATACAGTATTAATTTGCAAATTAACCCCATATCTGCAGGTTAATATCATTTTTCTACATGACAGGTTCCCTTTAAAGGGACTGTCACCAGGTTTTTTGCCACCTAATCTGAGAGTTATATGATGAAGGAAAAGAAACCCTGATTTCAGCGATGTATCACTTACTGGGCTGCTTAGTTACTTTTATAAAATAACAGTTTAAGGCCCCCTTCACGTCAGTGATTCCGGTATGTATGACGTCACTTTTATATGTACCAGAATCTCGAACATAAGCAGACCCATTAAAATCAGCAGGTCTATGCACACATCAGTTTTACTCACGGACCGTATGTCTGTGTGGCCGTATGTTCCGTGGAGATAAGTCAGTTTTTTCTCCTGCAGCACTGATGTCACACAGACCACAGTGGTGTGATCCGTGTGACACGTAACGGAGAAAACACATGAAATAAAATTCATTTCTATATTCACCTGTCTCCAGCGCTGCTGTCTTCGGCGATGCTGTCACTTGCTTCAGGGCCCGCTCATTATGCTCATTGCTTATTCACTGCACTGAGGACCCGGAAGCAAGTGCTGCCGGAGACATCAGCACCACGGACAGCAGCGCCAGGAACAGGTGAGCAAAAAAGTTCCTGCTCTCCGTGTACTATCACGGATAGCACATGGAGAACATGTGCCAAAAATCACGGCACATGGAGAGCCATACACACCTTTAACACGTTCGTGAAAAATGTGTGTGTGTTTTTGACTGACGTGTGAAAGAGGCCTAATTAGCAAGAGATTACCATTAGGGGACTACTTGGCATGCTGATGGTAAGTCCAGCATCCATCTACATGAGCTCATTATAACCCTGCTCTACATTCAAATAATGCTAGATCTGCAGCAGAGAAAACATTGATTTTATCAAAATAACAGCAAACAGTTCAGTAAGTCACACCACTGGAATCAGGGTCTCTGTCTCTACATTATGCTGCTCTCAGATGAGGTAGCAAAAACCTGTTGACGGAGTCCCTTTAAAAAGGTAAAAACACCAGAGAGTGATTATAAAAGTAGGGTCAGGGAATTAAAATAAAAGCACCACTCCAGTACTAAAAAAAACAAAAAAACAAAACAAAAAAACACCTGCTGGGGTATTGTTTTAATAATGTCTGGTAGTCTGACCTGCGGGACCTCACAAATCCTGACAATGAAGGGGCTACAGTGCTACTTTAGAGTTGCATACTTCAGTTTTTCCTTGACTTGTAGCAGTCTCTATTTCCTTTATACTTCATAAGATGATTGAAACAACACTGTGAAGGGATAAAACTGAAATGGATGCATTATAGCAGACTCTTCATTCTCAGAATTGCTGAGGTTCTGACTTCTTAACATTTATTGATCGCATATTCTAGCAATATGCCAACATTTACTGAGGTATTAATATTTCTTGAAGGGATCTGCGGCTAAGGTCTATGTGCAAGATGCCACAGGACACATTTGGAAACTTGTGAAGGCCATGCCTCAACTAGTCAGAAAGGTTTTGTTGTCAAAAAAGGGACCTACGCCAAATCTGGTAATATACAGTGCCTAGCGAAAGTATTCGGCCCCTTTGAATTTTTCAACCTTTTTCCACATTTCAGGCTTCAAACATAAAGATAAAAGAATTCAATTTTATATGGTGAAGAATCAACAATTGTGAAGCTGAATTAAATTGATTGCTTATTTTAAACTTTTATAAAAAAATAATAAACTGAAAATTGCGACATTCAATATTATATGGCCCCTTTAAGTTAATACCTTGTAGCACCACCTATTGCTGTGGGTACAGTTGCAAGTCGCTTGGGGTATGTCTCTATCAGTTTTGCACATCGAGAGACTGAAATTCTTGCCTATTCTTCCTTTGCAAACAGCTTGAGCTGAGTGAGGTTGGATGGAAAGTATTTGTGAACAGCAGTTTTTAGCTCTTTCCACAGAATCTCAATTGGATATGTTTATTTGTGAACCATTCCATTGTAGATTTTGCTTTATGATTGGGATCATTGTCTTGTTGGAGATAAATCTCCATCCCAGTCTCAGATCTTTTGCAGACTCCATTAGGTTTTCTTCAAGAATGGTCCTGTATTTGGCTCCATCCATCTTCCCATCAATTTTAACCATCTTCCCTGTCCCTGCTGAAGAAAGGCAGGACCAAACCATGATGATGTCACCACCATGTTTGACAGTGGGGATGGTGTGTTCAGAGTGATGAGATGTGTTGCTTTCACACCAAACATATCGTTTAGCATTGTGCTCAAAAAGTTCGATTTTGGTTTAATCTGACCAGAACACCTTCTTCCACGTTTAGTGTTTCTCCTGGGTGACTCGGGGCAAACTTTAAATGACACTATTTATGGATATCTTTGAGAAATGTCTGTCTGCTTGCCACTCTTCCATAAAGGCAAAATTTGTGCAGTGTGCAACTGATTGTTGTCCTATGGACAGACTCTCCCACCTCAGTTGTAGATCTCTGTAGTTCATCCAGAGTGTTCATGGGCCTCTTGGCTGCATCTCTGATCAGTCTTCTCCTTGTTTGAGATGAAATATTTGTGGGACAGCCGGGTCTTGGTAGATTTGCAGTGGCATGCTACTCCTTCCATTTCAATATGATCGCTTGCACAGTGCTTCTTGGGATGTTTAAAGTTGTGGAAATATTTTGTAACCAAATCCAGCTTTAAACTTCTCCACAACAGTATCATGGACCTGCCTGTTGTGTTCCTTGGCCTTCATTATGCTCTCTGTGTTTTAAACCGAACACTGAGACTATCACAGAGCATGTGCATTTATATGGAGACTTAATTACACACAGGTGGCTTATATTTATCATCAGTCATTTAGGACAACATTGGATCATTCAGACATCCTCAATGAACTTCTGGAGTGAGTTTGCTGCACTGAAAATAAAGGGGCCGAATAATATTGCACGCCCCAATTTTAAGTTTGTTTTTTTTTACAAAAGTTTAAAATAAGCAATACATTTCGTTCAAATTCCCAATTGTGTCCCACTTGTTGTTGATTCTTCACCATAACATTAACATTTTTATCTTTGTTTGAAGCCTGAAATGTGGGAAAAGATTGAAAACTTCAAGGGGGCCGAATACTTTCACAAGGCACTGTATCTAATCTGAAGTATCGTTGATTTCTAGAACCAAATATTTGAACCATATACCTCCCTAAACTTTAGACTATGTGCACAGAGTGCTTTTTTTGTTGCAGATGTGATGCAGATTGTTGCACAAATCTGCATGTCTATCTTTATGTCAGCAAAGTCGATGAGAATACTTAAGTGCTGTGTGCACTATTCTTATTTTTTCCTTGCAGGTTTGGTGCAGAAAATAATCTGCAGCATGTCAGTTGTTGGTGCATTTTTTAGCCCCTCCACCTATTGACTTAATTAAGAAAAACGCATGGCACAAAAATGCATGCTTTTTTTTGTTTTTCTTCCAGAAGGTGCACATTTAATGCAGAAAATTTCTGCACCAAATCTGCAACGTGTGGACATAACCTTACAGAGATCTCATGCAATACATTTATCATCAACAGGGACTATATTTAGCTGGTTGTCAGCGCTGCATCCAAACTCATCTTCACTGCTGTTGTGCAGTAATAAAAAGTGGCCCTCAATCTCCCATTCCATTGATCATAGAATGCTATGGGGCCCATTAGTTAGACCCGCAACACACATCCGTTTAATTTGTACGTGTGCGGTACGTATTTGCACGTACCGGAGACCCGTACACACGGAGACCCATGTTATTCAATGGTAGATGGCACACACGTAAAATCACACGGAACGTGTGACCGTGTGGTAAGTACTTGTGTGCGCTTTTCTACACGGACGACATGTCCGTTTTTGGCCGGCAAGCACTCAGGCACGGACCCGCTTTAGTCTATGGGTCCGTGCCTGCACGTACCACACACGGAATATGTCCGTGTTCAGCACGTTTCGTGCGTGTGCGTTTTTACACTAGCGATCTTTTCTTTTGTTTTTTTTTTTTAAATTAAATTCAGTATACTTACCTTTTTTTCTGCTGTTCTCAGTCATACTTACCGTACATTGGCGCTCGTTTTTTTTCTTCCCCCAGCTCATACCGCTCACCGATCACCAGCGCGGCGAGGAACAGCTGTGCAGAGAATACGCGGCAACAATTACTTTGAATATGCCGGCCGCTCATTAATCAATCTCGTATTCCCTGCTTTCTCCACCCACAGACGCCTGTGATTGGTTGCAGTCAGACACGCCCCCCACGCTGAGTGACAGGTGTCTCACTGCACCCAATCACAGCAGCCGGTGGGCGTGTCTATACTGTGCAGTAAAAGAAATAAATAAATAATTTAAAAAAACGGCATACGGTCCCCCCAATTTTAATACCAGCCAGATAAAGCCATACGGCTGAAGGCTGGTATTCTCAAGATGGGGAGCCCCACGTTATGGGGAGCCCCCCAGCCTAACAATATCAGTCAGCAGCCGCCCAGAATTGCCGCATACATTATATGCGACAGTTCTGGGACTGTACCCGGCTCTTCTCGATTTGCCCTGGTGCGTTGGCAAATCGGGGTAATAAGGAGTTATTGGCAGCCCATAGCTGCCAATAAGTCCTAGATTAATCATGTCAGGCGTCTCCCCAAGATACCTTCCATGATTAATCTGTAAATTACAGTAAATAAACACACACACCCGAACAATCCTTTATTAGAAAAAAAATCACTAACAAATTGCCTTGTTCACCAATTTAATAAGCCCGAAAAAGCCCTCCATGTCCGGCGTACTCCAGGATGGTCCAGCGTCGCATCCAGCTCTGCATGAAGGTGACATGAGCTGCAGCAGACACCGCCGCTCCCGTCAGCTGCACGCAGCAACTGAGGTGAGTAGCGCGATCAGCTGAACTGTCACTGAGGTTACCCGGTGGCCGCCACTGGATCCAGCGGTGGCCGCGATTAACCTCAGTGACAGTTCAGCTGATCGCGCTACTCACCTCAGTTGCTGCGTGGAGCTGACGGGAGCGGCGGTGTCTGCTGCAGCTCCTGTAACCTTCATGCAGCAGAGCTGGATGCGACGCTGGACCATCCTGGAGTATGCCGGACATGGAGGGCTTTTTCGGGCTTATTAAATTGGTGAACAAGGCAATTTGTTAGTGTTTTTTTTTTCAAATAAAGGATTGTTCGGGTGTGTGTGTTTATTTACTGTAATTTACAGATTAATCATGGAATGTATCTCGGGGAGACGCCTGACATGATTAATCTAGGACTTATTGGCAGCTATGGGCTGCCAATAACTCCTTATTACCCCGATTTGCCAACGCACCAGGGCAAATCGGGAAGAGCCGGGTACAGTCCCAGAACTGTCGCATATAATGTATGCGGCAATTCTGGGCGGCTGCTGACTGATATTGTTAGGCTGGGGGGCTCCCCATAACGTGGGGCTCCCCATCCTGAGAATACCAGCCTTCAGCCGTATGGCTTTATCTGGCTGGTATTAAAATTGGGGGGGACCGCACGCCGTTTTTTTTAATTATTTATTTATTTCTTTTACTGCACAGAATAGACACGCCCACCGTCTGCTGTGATTGGGTGCAGTGAGACACCTGTCACTCAGCGTGGGGGGCGTGTCTGACTGCAACCAATCACAGGCGTCTGTGGGTGGAGAAAGCAGGGAATACGAGATTGATTAATGAGCGGCTGGCATATTCAAAGTAATTGTTGCCGCGTATTCTCTGCACAGCTGTTCCTCGCCGCGCTGGTGATCGGGGAGCGGTAAGTATGAGAGAGGGCTGCTCACTTCTGTCACTCGGGGGATTAGTGGTCACTGGTGAATCCTTCACAGGTGACCGCTAATCAGTACGCGGCACACAGACAGAGCCGCGGCATGACAATGAAGTCGGGTGAAGTTCACCCGAGTTCATTCTCATCGCGCAACTCTGTCTGCTGTCAGCTGACATGTATCAACGACCTTGTGCAACACACAAACGGACATTCCACACGGACATTCCACGTACACATACATGGGCATTTTAGACACAAACACGGACATTTTACACGTACACACGGCTCGTATACGCCATCACACGGATGCCATACGTACCGGAGAAACGCCCCAAAAAAACGGAACACGGACCCGAAAAACGGACCGTGAGACACGGCCGTTTTTTTTTGCGGAAGTGTGTTTTAGGCCTTAGGGAGGAGGCTCTATGTAGCGTGCCCCCTTCCTTGGGTCTCAATTTAAACATCTGCATCTTCAGGTTGTACACTGGAGATCAAAATTAGAGAACAACACACAATTTCCTAAATGTTAAGGTCGTTGTGTAGTTCTATGTGATTATATCCTAACATGAGTAAACTATCAGTTTTTTAAGCTTATTTCATAAAATTGAATTTATTCCAAAGAACATACTTAAAATGTAAATGAGATAAATGAAAAAGAACTCTGATCAAAATTGGAGAACACTTTCAGATACCTGCAAATCATTGGTGTTAATCTGCACCTGGTGCTCATTTCCTTATCTGTCAAACCCTAAACTGGCAGTCTAACTTTCCAGTTTGCACTGACTTTGCAAAAATGGTGTTCCATTCCAAAGTGACTGAAATCCTCGGGCAGCAGGTTGCCCATATGAAAGCCAAAGGGGTTACCCTTTCAGCAATAGCAAAAGAAGTTGGTTTTTCCAAGTCTGTGTTTCAAGAATATTGCATTTTTTCAAAATCACAATCTCTTTCAAGTCCCCCAAGAAGGCTAGTTTCCCTTGAAAGACAAATGCAAGAGAGGAAAGGATAATACAGAGAATCTCCATGGGTAATTGTTTCAATACTGCAGCTGGAATTGCTTGCCAGTTCAGCACTGAAAAGGGTAAGGATCTCTGTCATACAGTGTCACGACGTTTAAGAGCATTTAGACTGAAAACTGTTGTTACCTTCAGAAAATTTAGTTTTACTCTCTCTGTGTACTACTGTCATTGCTGTGCATATGTTGGCAATATAAAGGGTTTATGGTTATAAACTTTTGATCTTTTGTAAACACTGTTCTCGTGGCATGATGCACCCCTTATAAAAGTAAGCCTTCAAATGTTGATCAATGTAGATTACATTATTTCTGAAAAATGCAAGTGATTATACATTGTTCTTTAATTTTGATCTCCAGTGTAGATATAGTTGAATCCAATGGTGGAATATGCAACTTGTGCATACGCCTCAGCACATCATCAGGCATAATGTCACTAAATTGCACATGCTATGCGGAACGTCAGTGTGCACAGTGCGGAGCAATTTGAGAAGTATCTTTTTATGTTGCCAGTACTTAGAGCGGAAACTATGGGAACCTCACACTGTGTGGGGGGCTGGGTAGGTCATGCATCATACTGTGTGTGGGGAATGTACTATGTGTACATGTGTAGGGTGGGTGAAACCATATATATGTGTGTGTGTGTGTGTGTGTGTGGTGGTGAGGGGTCACTTCAGAGGCATACTTTTTTTTTGGGGGGGGTAGTCAAATTAGGTCCTTTGCTATAGGTCCCCATGATTTTAATGTACATTTCTGTTTTAACTTATCCCATGATTATATGATGTATATTTTATGTGAGAAACTATTCTTGGTAAAAGACTACAACAAAAAGTTATTTTGAAGGAAAATGTTAGTGTACTTGGAATGTGTGTGTGTGTGTGTGTGTGGTCATATAATCTCCATGGTCAGAGTGGAAACCAGGAACAGTGGCTGAAAATGGCATCATCCATCAGAGCTGGACCTTTTTGATCATTACATAACTGTAATGTATTAGTTAGGTCTTTTGGCCTTTTTCCTCCTTCCCAGAAAGAGAGTAATGTTTTCATCAAGTAACATTTCTACATTCCAGAAGTTCATCCAGTTCCAACTGCCGATGTTTATGTAGTAGCAGAGAGAGCTGCACTTCATATCAGGGGCCCAGCGATCAGGATTTATACAGAGGTGAGAATGAATGCTGTGAATACCAGGGCTGTTCCTTCATCCCAGAAACTGAAGGTGCTCATCTCAAAATGATCTAAGAGTACTTTCAACTCTACAGCCATACAGTATATCACGTTACTGTGCTGTGTTATTGGCTGGGTTTAAGATGCATACCATTATTAACAGACAAAATAAGTCGTTATTCCTGTTCTCCCTTCCAATTTATAATCAATCATAGTCATGGGAAGGAATTTTGTATACAGTACTGAGCTTGTGCGGGCTGGAAAATAGACATATCAGTCCTTAAATCATGAATCTTCCATCATCTAGTACCAAGAACATGAATATCACAAGAGGTTTTGCCTTTACTTAATGGGACTATTTAAATTTCTCAAACAAACACAGCCACTGTGGTTAGAAATGTATTATCGTTCTTATACAGTGTTATGCATACATTGTCATCACTCACTGTCCCCGGTGGGCCTGAAAATCTAAATTAACATAATGAGAACAAACGGATCACCTATTTTTTTTTCTGTTACTAAAGCTAAGTAGGCCATAAGATAAACATTAGGCAGAACTGTTCATTGATGTATATGGGAGAGTATTCTACACTCCCTGACAGAAATTCTGCCGCTTATCCATGTTATGTAAATAAAAGCTTATAACCTGATTTTAAATTCATCCATTGGTTTCATAAATTACTCTTTTGAAAGCTGAAACCCTCCCAAATTTGGTTTAGGTTATGAAAGTTGCTGTAAAGCTGAAATATTGATCATTTAGTGAACACAGAAAGGTCAGATTTCATCATACTTTCCAAACTGGTATTAAGTGCTGGGACACTATGGCCAGTTCCCTGTGTTGTTTTTTTTTGTTTTTTTTAAACACCCATTCCAAGTTTTGGCTTACGAACACTGAAGTAAAAAAAAAACCCTCACCAACTGCTCAATGTCTGCTTGTGGCCTAATCCTGGCAGTGTTTGGGTTTGTACTCCAAAGACATACAGTTAGGGACTCTAGATTGTGAGCCCCAATGGGGACAGTGTTGCCAATGTATGTAAAGTGCTGTGGAATTACTAGCGCTATATAAATGAATATTATTATTATTATTTTGGCAAGACAAAAGTTTTGTCGCCCACAGAAAGTAATGTGAAATTCAAACAAATAATTAACTTCTAATACAAAGATTTGTTGCATAACATTGGTGAATTAAGTTGTTGTGGTATTAGAGCCATATTTAATATTTTCTGTGACTTCCATGAGCTTGAAGGACTGCATCCATGTGGTTTAACAATGATTCATACAATTTATTGATGAAGTCATTAGGAATAGCAAAGAATGCAGTCTTGCATGCCTCCCAGAGTTCATCTAGATTCTTTGGTTTTGTCTTCCAAGCTTCCGCTTTCATCCTACCCCAAACATGCTCGATGATGTTCATGTCTGGTGACTGGGCTGGCCAGTCCTTGAGCACCTTGATCTTCTTTGCCAGGAGGAACTTTGTTGTAGAGATGGATGTATGAGATGGAGCACCATCCTGCTGCAGAATGTGACCCCTTTTATGATTGAGAATGTAAGAGGTAGCTAATACTTCTTGATATTTTAGGCTATTGATATTGCCTTCCACCTTGCAAATGTTTCGCACACCCCATACTGAATGTAACCCCAGACCATGCTCTTTCCACCACCAAACTTAACTGTTTTCTGGATCCATACAAGCTCCAGTAGGTCTCCTGCAGTATTTGTGGCAGCTGTAGTGTAATTCAACTGGAGTCATCAGAGAAATCCACCTTCTGTCACTTTTGCAGAGTCCATCTGTTTAGCAGGCTGTGGGACTTGGCAAATGTCACACAGTTTCTTAATTGCCTTTTGTTTAGTGCTGGCTTCTGGGCACTGATTCGACCGTGGAGGCCATTTCGAGACAGAATCCTACAAACTGTTCTAGTTGACACAGGGACTTGAGGTGACCAGGCCTTTTGGAGCTCTGCTGCAGTGGAAGAAAGACTGGCTTTGGATTTTCTAACCAACATTCATTCCTCCTGAGCAGTTGTCTTGCGGGGTCTGCCGGACCTGAGATTGTCAAAAACATCTCCAGTCTCTTCAAATCTTTTTTTTAATTCTTTGTATTTGACACGGAGACACATTAAAGGTGCCAGCCACCTCTGCAGTGGATCTGGTTTTCAGCCTCTTGATAATCAAGGCTTTAGTCACAGGGTGGATTTTTGGCATGTTGTCAGAGGTCAAGTTGCAGTTCAAGTGAAGGTCTGGGGTGCTGAGTTTCTTTTTATACACACACACCCACTAATTAACCAATCATTTTGTGAGCACAGGTGAGGATGTAAACTAGGATTGGGTGCATTATATGACAAGGTGACAAAACTTTTGTCTTGCCAAAATCTGACCTTTCTGTGCTCATTAAATGATCAATATTTCAGCTTTGCAGCAACTTTATTTTCATAACCTAAACCAAATTTGGGAGGGTTTCAGTTTTAAAAAGAGAAATTTATGAAACCATTGGATGAATTTAAAGTCAGGTTATAAGCTTTTATTTACATAACATGGATAAGCGACAGAACTTCTGTCAGGGACTGTAGGCATGTCTAAAGCGGGCTTTAAACGTTACGATATCGTTAATGAATTATCGTAGGGGTAACGTTGTTTGTGACGCACATCCGGCGTCATTAACGAGATTGCAGCGTGTAACACTTAAGAGCAATCTTAAACGATCGCAAAAGAGGGCAAAATCATTTGCCGTGGAGAGGTCGTCCTGAAACAAAAAATCTTTTTCAGGATGTTAGCGATGTTGTTCCTTGTTCCTGCGGCAGCACACATCGCTGTGTGTGACACCGCAGGAGCAACGAACATCTCTTTAGCTGCCTCCACCGGCTATGCGGAAGGAAGGAGGTGGGCGGGATGTTACGTCCTGTTCATCTCCGCCCCTCCGCTTCTATTGGCCGCCTGCCGTGTGACGTCGCACGACCCGCCCCCTTAGAAAGGAGGCAGTTCGCCGGCCAGAGCGACGTCGCAGGGCAGATAAGTCCGTGTGACGGGGTTAGCGAGGTTGTTCGCGACGGGCAGCGATTTGCCCGTGTCGCACAACCGACGGGGGCGGGTACGATTGCTTGCGATCTCGATAGCGAGATCGCAGTGTGTAAAGCCCGCTTAAGTCTATGGTCAGTGCAGAGGTTCATTATTATGGAAAGGTGTAGAAATGACCTGCAACCATTCCCCATGGTGAATTGTTGTGTACATCTAGTCTTTTCCCTCATAAACTAAAGTTTTGGGGGTGTGATTCACAATGCGGCACAGAATTCATAGCACCTGATTATACAAGTAGGTACTGTATATACAAATACCTCTATGACAATTAGAATTTATATTGTACTGTAACATCAGTAAAGGTCGGTCAAAAGGGATTATAGTATTATAGTCTCTAAATATTTTAATAATAAACTGTCAGTTTATTCGGGTCCCTAGAGGTTGCCTAGTTTTCTTTTATTAAAATATTTCAGGTCCCTTGCACTTGTGTTAAAATATAACATGTTTATTGGTTAAAAAGACAAAGCTTATATCAGGATTCAACTGTATGATATCCCATGTCACAACATACAAAAATAATGAAGAAAAAAAAAATTATATATTTTAAAATTATAGACAACTGCAATATATTAAAGGGTTAGTCCATTACTCAGACAACCCTCTCTCAAACGCTCTGTTTCCCCCCTTTAAAATAATAAAACTTATACTCCCCTCCAGTATCGGCGCAGTCACTCTTGGGAGTATGTAACTGTGTGACATCATGCAATCACATCGACCAATCGGCGGCCACTTCACTCTCCCCGTCTTCGGACATACGCTACATCTGGAGGAAATGAGTGCTGTTGCTCTGTTTCTTGCAACCGCTGTAAGAGATTTTTCTGGAACCGCATGACTTCACAGTTGCACAATCCCAGTAGATACAGTGATAACACCGCTGGAGCTGCACCAGTGGTGAGTATAAGTTTTATTATTTTAATAGAGGAACCATATGGATTGAGAAGGTCTGAGTCAATTAGTGAACAACCCCGTTAAACATGAGTAAAAGTACCTTCACCCACCCACTTACAAAAGATAAACACACAAGCAGTCTCCTACTTGACAGTACTAACTGTCCCTGCGCCTAAAGGTGGCAAAGAGTACCTGTAGGGAGTTCGATGTGTGGGTATGTAGATTCAAATTTATACTTCATTCCACTCAAAACCATGATCAGTAGCAAGTCAGGTTGAGGAGCAAAAACATAGCCCACCTAAACAAGTCTCCAAATTGCATTGTCAAGTCTATGACAGCACTGGAATTGCATTGATTGATATGTATCTACATTGATATAGGACACGTGACTATATACATTTAGTATACACAGCCTGCAATGACCACGTTGCCACTTCAATACAACTGGAGCTGCTGCAACCCCCCGACCTACTGTCTTCTTACCCATTCATCCTGTAGAATGTAAGTCCGCAAGATCAGGGCCCTCTCCCCTCTATACCACTCTGTTATTGTTAATTTCTTTACTTTAACCTATATCTGCATTTTGTATGTAAACCTTCTCTTGTACAGCACCTTTGAGTCAATGGTGTTATATAAATAAATAATATTAAATCAAGTCCATGAGGACACATACCTGTATATATTTAGAATATATCAATGCATATAGGTAAACACAGTCACACATACCTAAACATATTACTAGTGATGGACGAATAGTGAAATATTCGGGTTCGGAATATTGATCTCGAATATTTCGTACTATTTGTGTATTCGTCACATATAACGAATCTAATGCAAGTCAATGGGAAACTCAAATAATTTTCCGGCAGACACTCCCAGGATGTCTGGCGGGGCTGTTAAAATGCTGAAATGGATGGAAGTGCTGAAATTAAAATGGGAAGAGTATGGGGAAAATGTCTGGATGCATCTCTGAAACTCAGGTCACTTTTGGGAACAACATTGTCAGAGTATTATGCCACTTCGATGTGTGGTCCCCCTCCCATTTGTGACAACCAGAGGAGGTAAACAGCTGTGGGCTGCAGCGCCCAACTGTGTGCTTTATCTTGGCTAGTTATCAAAAATAAAGGCCCCCCACAACGTTTTTTAAAAAATTATTTAAATAAATAATAAAAACCAACGTGGGCTCCTGACGATTTTTGCAATCAGTGCAGATAAAGCAGACAGCTGGGGACTGGTATCTTCAGGCTGGGAAGGTCCATGGTTATTGGGCCTTCCCTAGCCTAAAAATAGCAGCCTGCAGCTGCCCCACAATTGGTGCATCCATTAGATGACCCAATTGTGACACTTTACCCATGGTCATCCTGATTGCTCTGGTGCGGTGGCAATTGGGATAATATATGAGGTTGTTGTCAGCTGTGATTTGTGTAAAATTACAGCTGTCATCAAGCCATCAAGCCCTCTGTTGTTAATGGAGAAGTGTCTATGAGATTCCCCCCATTGCCAACCATGTAAATAAATAGAAAAAACCCCCTTTATTTTAAATAATAAAAAAAAAAAAATAAATCACACCCTCTTTCACCCGTTTACTAACCCCCAACACACCCATGCTGGCCTGACGTAAACCACATGACGTCCCATGATGATGCCGACTGTGCTATATCCAGAAGCTGCAGTGATGGAAAACGCGAACGATCTTTGCAGCTCCTGTGACACACTGAGGGCAGCGGGAGACCCAGCTGTGAGAAGCGGAGATGTCAGTCAGCTCACTGGAGTTCACAGCTGGGTTATCATAGTAAGGCCTTGGTTCCACTTGCGTATTGCAATTGGAAATGATATGCTAGTAACCTGACTGCAGGTTCACCGGTGGTCACATTTGGTACTGTGGGAACCCGACTGTGACCTTCGATGACCTGACAGATATCACCGCTACTCATAGCTGAGTGTCCCAGTGCCCTCAGTGTGTCACATGAGCTGCAGAGATCGTTTGCATATTCCATCACTGCAGCTTCTGGATGTAGTAGAACAAGGATCATCCTGGGAGATCATGTGGATTATGTCGGACCCGCGGGGCAGCTGGGGGATTTGGGGTTAATAAATTGGCGAAACAGGGTGTTTTTTTTTTGTTTTGTTTTTTTTTTACAATTATTTCAAATAAATGATTTTTGTGTTTGTGTTTTTTTTCTTTTTACTTACAGGGTTGCTAATGGGGGGGCACCTCTTCATTACCAACCCAGGGCTTGATGGCAGCTTTGATTTTTGACAAATCACAGCTGCCGTCAATCCCATATATTACCCCTATTGCCACCGCACCAGGGCAATTGGTATGAGCCAGATAAAGTGACACACCTGTAGGGCTGCTGCGGGCTGCCATTTTTAGGCTAAGGACAGACCAATAATCATGGACCTTCCCAGTCTGAGAACACGAGTCCCACAGCCCTCTCCTGTACCTGCGCCAGTTATCACAAATAGGTGGGGGACCGCACGTCATTTTTTTTTTCACTGCACCTGCCAATCACAGTAATTCCAGTAGCAAAGATGGCTACAGTATTACTGTGATTGACACGCAATCCCCACATGTTTAGTAGCTGAAAATTAGACGTCAAACATGTGGGGAAGGGACACAAACTCACAATGTGAATACCAAGATACTCGACGAGTAACGAATATCCCGAATACCTTAATATTTGTGCGAGTAATTAATAGTGCCGAATATATTTGCTCATCACTACATATTATACATTTTTACATTTCTCTCTTAACGGTAACCTGTCAGGTACAATATGCACCCAGAACCACGAGCAGTTCTGGGTGCATATTGCTTATCCCTGCCTAACTGTCCCTTTATCTAGTAGCATAGATAAAGAGATCTTTTGAAAAAGTACATTTAAAGATCCTTTATGATATGCTAATGAGCACAGGGACTAGTTGCAAGGGTGTTCGTTCCTGCGCTCAATCCGCCTTCTTAACATGCACACAGTGATGTGCTAACATGGTATTCAATGCCTACTTCCCAGCATCATCATCGGCACTGACGCATGTGCCTGTGTCTGTTGCACTGCCTCAGAACGCTGGGCATAGGGTCAGTGCGCATGATCAGAAGTCCCCAGCACTTCTGGCCATGCGCACACCAGTTTGAAGCTGGGACGCATACACCAGCTTCATAGTGCACATGACCAGAAGTCTGGGGATCATGCGCACTGAGCCGAAATCCAGCATGATGCGCGGTGGCAGCAGAGGTGAGTGACCATGCCTCTGATGCTGCACATTCATTAGCATGTTAGCACGCCCACAGGGGTGTGCTTACATGCTATGGGGGCCGACTAGTCAGGGGAACTAATGCCCAGGGGACTAGTCGCAGACATTGCATATAATGAAGGATCTTTAGAAATACTTTTTCTAAAGATCTCTTTATGTATGTTACTACAGGCTGGGACTGCTAGGCAGGGAATAGAAATATGCACCCAGAACTGCTCGTGGTTCTGGGTGCATAGTGCACCTGACAGGTTCCCTTTAATAGTATAATTGATCAACTGCATTCATCTGTTGCTACATTATAATGATACGTTTAATGCTTGTTAGGTCAGTTTCATGCGCTATAACGTCATAATACAGGAGACTCAGGAGTGAGAAGCCGTGATTTTTTGTGGTGTTAATTGCAGATTTTATTTCAGACTCGTCACATATTTCACCCCTATACACTTGAGTGAAGATAACTAGCATCATAATTTACAAGCAGAAGTTTTTAATTCTTTTACACTGATATTTATTCCTGTATGCTGCAGATTTGCAACCTGTAAACCGCTATGTGATAATTTAATCAAAAGAAAGTCATATGATTAAATCAGATGAGGGAAAAGGTCATTACATTGTCTTCTTGGGGCCGGTAACTTGAAATTTTATTTTCAACTTACAGGTGTAAAGTTCTCACTTAGGGCGGCTTTGCACACTACGACATCGCAGGTGCGATGTCGGTGGGGTCAAATCGAAAGTGACGCACATCTGGCGTCACTTGCGATGTCGTAGTGTGTAAATCCTAGATGATACGATGAACGAGCGCAAAAGAGTCGTTATCGTATCATCGTTGCAGGCTCTGACACTTCTCACATCTCACTTGTCACTAGTCAGAGCCTTCGGAATAAGAGACAAGATCAAGGATTATTATTGTCTCTAAATGTTCTTCTTATCTTCTTCTTATCTCATATGCATGACTCTACATTTCTGTTTTGCTGAAACTTAAAGGTCATATGAGCAACTAGTAAATTTCCAGCTAGAAGCTTTATTTGCAATATCACATTGATCTGTAAATGGTATAAATAAACTGTATGTTAAATAAACAGAAGAATTGATCATGCTCACATGAATGATGCAGGTCTTTTTCTCCGAGCGCTCGCTCTTGATTAGGTCTGAAGAGGCCTAATTCAGAGGACCTCACTGGTGATCCCATAAGCTGACTTATGACAAAACAGAACAGCTACAACAGTTTTTGGTGCCCAACGTGGAGCCGTGGCCAACCAGCCTATTCGGAAGAAGTTTTGGGGACTCTTGAGACAGTGAAATTTCAGCTGCAGCAAGGTGAGAAGCTTTATTCTTACACTTCATTTCACTCTCTCTGATTTCCCGAATATTCTGGGTAAGGCTGTACACACGGTTCAAGAACTCTGGCATCACCAGTGAGTATTGTTTTTTCATGCATGTCGGAATGAAAGTTGAAATATAGAATAATAAAATAATCTGTTGTCCGTCCAATAACTGATTGCATAGATTGCATAGCACGGAATTTGGGACAGTCTCTGTATAATTGCATTTGCTGTGTTGCTGTGTTTTGTGTTTTGCTTTGGCCATCTTTGCATCTTTGATGGGCAATACACTGGTCTAGGGATATGTGTTCATAAGTGGTTTCATATTAATGCCTAGATAAAGTAGGCAGGCAATAGGTTGTTGTATATTGATGAGAAGTTTCTGAATAACAAAGTGATGAGTAATTGAGATAAGAGACTTGGTGAAATAATATGTATGTATAAGTCTAATGGTTATAGGTCATACTGTGGACTGTGAAAAGATGTTCCGGTTGTGAAATGTCACAGGGCATAGCCATATAGAGTATTTGAGTGGATACCTGACATATGTATTTTTTTTCCCATCAGTGTCAAGAGCGGTTTAGATAATTTTATTTGCATGTGAGGTTAACTGATCCTTGGAAGGTGTATTGTTACATATGTTTCTGGAATCAATGAATGAGTAAGACAAGTGGTCCTGGGATCTGTCCTTATAGTGAGATATTGTGTGTTTCTTCCCCTCAAAATGGGGATGAAGGTTTTATAGCAAAGTAGAATATTAGTACTGAGAAGGTATATAAGTAGTCTCAATTTTCTGCTGGGATTGTGTATTATACCAGTGGGTATTAGGATTGTGTTTTGGAAATCTGAATCTGGACGAGATAACACTCTTGCTAAACAAACTGTGCGCTGAAATTCTGTTGGGAGGGGTCAAGTGAACAGCTGCGCGATTTTCTGTCTTCTGTGAGAAGTCAGCTCTAAGGATTGTATTGGTTTAACTCTAGTTTACGTTCGTTGCTGGAATACTTTGTAAAGGACCAGCATGGGGTACCCAACTGCACATCAGGTCTAAGTGGGTTAGAGAGCCGTGTGGCCTTCCCACTTACATGGAGGTGGTCTAGCAGGTGAGAGGACTATCACACCTGGTCCTTCCTGCTTTAGTCATCTGGTCTATTGGGTGAGAGGTGTTTTTTAACCCTTCCCAATACGCCCTACAAGTGTAGCAGGTGAGAGTGAATGCTGATTGAGCCTTCTTGCTACCACTTGAGAGCCCATTCTGACTTGCCAGGAGACGTGTGGCCTGTTAACAAGGTTCAGGGACACTGAGAGGGCATTTGCAGAAAGGTGGGCTGTGTGGGAATAAGTTGAAGCCATGGGCAACTTGTTCAGTGTGCAGTGTGGGGCTCCAGCAGGATCCAAAACAGCCAGATAGTGCAAGAAAGGAAAGTCAAGGAAGCAGTGAAAAATGTCAGACCAATACTCAGAAAGGCAGACGTGCCAGAGTGTGGGTGTTTGGATGTTGAGAAATGGCACAGATTCAAGGAAGAGGTGCAGCATGGTGGATGTAAAGAAATAACAGTGGGATGTATTATTATATTATTGTTATGTAAAGTGTATTATAAATGTTTTAATGCACCAAGAGCAAAAACTGTGACTGCTACCGCCCCCCCCTTCACATAAGCAGAAACCCAGACCAGATGAATGGACTTGTAAATATTGTAGTCAGGAAAACCCAGACTGGAGAGGTACTTGTGCTACGTGTAATGTTACTCGCCCTAAGCAGATTGCACTAAATCCTGTTCGAACCAGATCACATGTGATGACAGAGGACGCTGACACTGAGACAGAGGTAGTGAAGGAATTGAGTTTTGGGAGGAAGCTGGACATTACTCTGATGGTGAGGAAAGAAAACAGTTATCTGACCCTGAAGACCAACCTTTCCCTCTTTCCCTGACTGACGTAATACAGCAGGAAGGGGAGAGTATAGAGACGTACCTTTGGAGGTTACAGCTGACGTGGGCAGATGTGGGGTACAAAGTCAGAACCTCCCTTAATGACAAAATACTGATGAGTATATTCGTTAACGGTATGAATAAGGTTTTACGAAAAGCAGTACAGACAGCCAGACCTGAGTGGAGAAACATGGACCCAACAGACCTTCTGCAAGTAGCGAAGGGGGTTGAACTGACAAAATGCAAGCGACCAGTTATGTATGCTAGAGCACAAGGAAGACAGTGGAAGCAGAAAGGGAGGGCACCAGGTGACCGAGCGACCGTACAGTGCTGGAATTGTGGACAGAATGGACATTACGCCAGACAGTGCAAAAACCCCAAATAGGAGAGGGAGCAGACTGACTCTCCTCCTTCCTTCCCTCCTCCTTTGCCTCTGGCCTAGGAAACTGGTGACCATGAAGGGACTGGAGGGATTGGTGTTTGAAATTCCCTTGATAAAACAGTATCCCTTAAGCCCAGCCAAATCAATGGCCCTGACCAGAGATATAAGAGAATATGTGCAAGCAGGGGCTCTAGTACAAAGGTCCTCCCCCTGTAACACTCCCTTGTATCCAATCAAGAAAAAAAGGGCCCAAAGGTTCCCCTGACACGTACAGAATGGTGCATGATTTGAGAGCTGTCAATGCTGTCACTGAGAGTGTAACACCAATTGTTCCAAACCCACATACCTTACTGTCACAAATCCCAGGGACCTCCAAATGTTTTACAGTAATTGATTTGGCAAATGCATCTTTCTCTGTGCCTCTACACCCTGACTGTCAGTATCTTTTTGCCTTCACACATGAGGAGAAACAGTACATGTGGACAGTCCTCCCGCAAGGAGGAATTAATTCACCTACCATTTATTCTACAGCTATGGCAGGAATTCTGGAGCAACCGCCTCATCCACAGGTTACGCTATTGCAGTACGTGGATGACCTTTTGCTCTGCTGTCCAGACCAGACGTCCTGCAAGGAAGCCACAATTTCTTTGCTGTGTTTTCTGGCAGAGAATGGTTGCAAAGTTTCACGTGAAAAATTACAGTACTGTAAGCAAAAGGTAACATTTTTGGGTCACTGTATCTCTGAAGGTACAAGACACCTGACTGAGGAGAGAAAACAAGCAGTCCAAATCTCTCCTTACCCAGGTCCCACCGGCAACTGCGCACCTTTTTGGGCTTAGTGTCATACTGCAGGCCTTGGATAAGGTCTGCCTCGCAAATGATGCAACCCCTCTATGATTGTCTGTCATCTGACCCCTTTGACCTCACTCAGGAAGCTATTGACTCCTTTCATTCCCTTAAACTACTCAGCGCGATTGGACCCAGTTGTCAGAGGGTCACCCAAGTGTGTCCGTGCTGTAGCGGCTGCTGCAGTACTGCTAGGGAAAGCTTGCGAGATCACATTGACATTTCCCTTAACAATTTACTCCCCGCATGACATCCATGCTATACTTGTGCAAGTCCAACCGAAACACCTGTCTATGGCCAGACAGCTCAGACTTGAATGTGCCCTTCTGATTCCTGAGTATGTCACCCTCAAGAGGTGCAATGTTCTGAATCCAGCCACCCTTTTGCCAGTAGATTCAGAAAAGGGGGAATTGGTGACAAGTGAGGATGAATACTTTGACATGACGCACGAGCATGGCTGCATAGAGCTGATGAGTCAGGAGACTGCAGGTTTTCCATGTCTATGATACACCTATTACTAATGCAGATTTTGAGTTTTTTTGTAGATGGCTCCAGATACCACCTGGATGGGAGATTCTACACTGGATATGCAGTAGTATCCTCACATGAGGTAATCCGAGCTGAACCACTCCCGCCGCACATGTCCGCGCAGGAGGCGGAGCTAACAGCGCTCATTGAGGCGTGTAGAGCGGGATCAGGTAGGAAAATTAATGTTTATTCAGACTCAAATTATGGATTTGGGATCTGTCATGATTTTGGCCCTATCTGGAGAAGTAGAGCTTTTCTTACGTCAGCTGGTAAGCCTATTAAAAATGCAGAATTGGTAAAACGGTTAATGGAGGCACTAATGTTACCAGTCCAGGTTGGCATCATTAAGGTGAAAGCACACACAAAAGGTGTCTCACTGGAGGTAGCGGGCAATAGAAGGGCGGATGCCGCTGCGAAAGCAGCGGCAAAGAGGCCTAGGGATCAGAGGATAGTGGCAGGGAGCCAGCATGTCCCAGCCACAGTAAGTCTGGATGTCCTGAAATCCCTCCAGCATCAGGCTGCCCAAACAGAGAAGGAACACTGGGAGAAAATGGGAGCTGGGCTGAACTCAAATGGAGTATGGGAAAGTAAGGATAGGTTGTGTTTACCAAGGTCCCTGTTCCCTATGATGGCACAAACAACACATGGCCCCACTCACGCCTCAAAAAGTCACATGTGTAACCAGGTGAATGCCTTCTGGATCGCTCCTGGCTTCAGTTACGTAGCCTCCAAATACGTACAATCCTGCATTATCTGCGCACAACACAACCCAGGTAAAACAGTAAAAGTCCCTAAGAAAGCAACACCCAGACCGCTCTACCGTGTCAACGACTGCAAATAGACTACATACAACTACCCAAGGTAGGAGTGTATGAATACGTCCTGGTATGTGTAGATATCTTCTCAGGATGGGTTGAGGCCTATACAGTAAATGTGCAAATACTAAAACAACTGCAGAAAAACTGATGAAGGAACTAGTCTGTCGGTATGGCATCCCAGAAGCCATAGAAAGTGACAGGGGTACACACTTCACTGGAGAAATAATGAGGGACATTATGCAGGCCCTGGGAATAGAGCAGGCATTCCATACCCCTTATCATCCACAGAGCAGTGGAAAAGTAGAGAGATTAAACGGGACACTTAAACTAAAAATTCAAAAGGCCATGGCAGAGACAGGAAAGAATTGGGTAGAGTGCTTATCCCTGGCACTCTTTTCAGTCAGACACACTCCAAATAGAAAGACAGGCTTGTCTCCTTTTGAAGTCCTTTTTGGTAGTGCCCCAAAAACAGGTCTCTACTTTCCACAAGTGTTACAGATGCAACACGGCACTATGACAGCCTACGTCCAGGCCTTACAGGAAAGACTTAATGTGGTGCATAAACATGTCTTTTCATCCATTCCAGATCCCAATGCAAGTGCAGATGTGCATCAGCTGAATCCAGGTGATTGGGTGGTCGTGCGCAGACACGTGAGGAGCCTAGATCCACGCTTTGATGGCCCATTCCAAGTCCAGCTGACCACATCCACCTCAGTGAAACTTGAGGGAAAGCCCACCTGGATCCACGCCAGTCACTGTAAAAAGGTCACTCCACCGGCAGAATGACAGTTTTGATAATTATCCTGCTAGGTGTAGCAGGGTTGCTGCACCAAACAAAGACACTGAGCAAACTTTTAAATACGGACTGGGATAATAAACTCATTTGCCACCATATTTCTCTTACTGAGGACATGGAAGGAGAAAAGCCAAAAGACTGTTGGATCTGCACACACAGTTTTATTTTCTTCAAAGACTATGCCTTATTTAGCCCTACCTCTGGAACCACAGGAGGTGTTGATATCAGACTGTATACACAATGAAACCTGGACTCTATGGATATTCTGGTGAAAAGATGTATTTGCCACCTTGACTATAGCTGGAAAGGTCACTAATCCCTGGTTCCAGCTAAATATCACACAGCCTAGGGGACAGTCGTGGTGGATGGAATACAATCCGGACATTGAGGGTGTAGTTACCAAACTAAAGACTAAGATCCCTCATTCAGGCCCCATTACCTACGATGGATTATGGTTCAGTCTTCAATATAATGATGTTGCTATCTGTGGAAAGGACAATGATTGTTTCCGTGTGTTTGTGTCTATGTGTGTATCTACATACATAGTCACCAGTTTTTGTCTGTTCTCCTATTATATGTATATATGTATATATATGGATGATTCCAGCAAAGACTCCTGGTGGGGAAATACATTTTCTTTTATATTTTTTTTTTTTGGACATTTTTCTTGGACATTTTCTTTTATGAATCCAGCTAATTGGTTTAAGGGCCTAGCAGGTTGGATTTCTGGCATTATACAATCCTGTATGCAAATATTGTTATTCTGTCTATTGCTTTATATAGCTGTAAAAGCATTGATATATGCGTTAGCTAAACTATTGAATAATGTATGTTCTAAGAGTTTCAGTATTGAACCCTCTGTAGTTTACTACGGACCCCAAATGGCCTCTGCTGACCGGGAGTAGGTGTCCACACTGAGGGTGGATGGGTGAAGTCTTAGGAAGACCCCTCATGGGTACTAGGCCCATGAGCCAGCAGCTCCTGTTTGGACGCCTACTGACCCTGTAGTGAAGGTTATACCATTTACAAAAGGGGGAAATTGATATAGAAGGGTTAAATGGTTTCTCTATTTCTTTATTAAAGATATTTTATTTCATTAGTAAGTAGTTCATAGTCAGAGCCTTCGGAATAAGAGACAAGATCAAGGATTATTATTGTCTCTAAATGTTCTTCTTATCTTCTTCTTATCTCATATGCATGACTCTACATTTCTGTTTTGCTGAAACTTAAAGGTCATATGAGCAACTAGTAAATTTCCAGCTAGAAGCTTTATTTGCAATATCACATTGATCTGTAAATGGTATAAATAAACTGTATGTTAAATAAACAGAAGAATTGATCATGCTCACATGAATGATGCAGGTCTTTTTCTCCGAGCGCTCGCTCTTGATTAGGTCTGAAGAGGCCTAATTCAGAGGACCTCACTGGTGATCCCATAAGCTGACTTATGACAAAACAGAACAGCTACAACAGTGCACATGACCAGAAGTCTGGGGATCATGCGCACTGAGCCGAAATCCAGCATGATGCGCGGTGGCAGCAGAGGTGAGTGACCATGCCTCTGATGCTGCACATTCATTAGCATGTTAGCACGCCCACAGGGGTGTGCTTACATGCTATGGGGGCCGACTAGTCAGGGGAACTAATGCCCAGGGGACTAGTCGCAGACATTGCATATAATGAAGGATCTTTAGAAATACTTTTTCTAAAGATCTCTTTATGTATGTTACTACAGGCTGGGACTGCTAGGCAGGGAATAGAAATATGCACCCAGAACTGCTCGTGGTTCTGGGTGCATAGTGCACCTGACAGGTTCCCTTTAATAGTATAATTGATCAACTGCATTCATCTGTTGCTACATTATAATGATACGTTTAATGCTTGTTAGGTCAGTTTCATGCGCTATAACGTCATAATACAGGAGACTCAGGAGTGAGAAGCCGTGATTTTTTGTGGTGTTAATTGCAGATTTTATTTCAGACTCGTCACATATTTCACCCCTATACACTTGAGTGAAGATAACTAGCATCATAATTTACAAGCAGAAGTTTTTAATTCTTTTACACTGATATTTATTCCTGTATGCTGCAGATTTGCAACCTGTAAACCGCTATGTGATAATTTAATCAAAAGAAAGTCATATGATTAAATCAGATGAGGGAAAAGGTCATTACATTGTCTTCTTGGGGCCGGTAACTTGAAATTTTATTTTCAACTTACAGGTGTAAAGTTCTCACTTAGGGCGGCTTTGCACACTACGACATCGCAGGTGCGATGTCGGTGGGGTCAAATCGAAAGTGACGCACATCTGGCGTCACTTGCGATGTCGTAGTGTGTAAATCCTAGATGATACGATGAACGAGCGCAAAAGAGTCGTTATCGTATCATCGTTGCAGGCTCTGACATTTCCATAATGCCGGTGCCGCGACAGGTACGATGTTGTTCCTCGTTCCTGCGGCAGCACACATCGCTGTGTGTAAAGCCGCAGGAGCGAGGAACATCAACTTACCTGCCACCGGCGGCTATGGAAGAAAGGAGGTGGGCGGGATGTTAACATCCTGCTCATCTCCACCCTCCGCCGCTATTGGCCGCCTGCCGTGTGACGTCGCTATGACGCCGCACGACCCGCCCCCTTAGGAAGGAGGCAGGTCGCCGGCCACAGCGACAGTCGCAGGGCAGGTGAGTGCATGTGAAGCTGGCATAGCGATAATTTTCGCTACACCAGCTATCACACGATATCGTACCTGCGACGGGGGCGGGGACTATCGCGTGCGACATCACAGCATCGGCTTACGATGTCGCAACGTGCAAAGCCCGCCTTAGGCTAGGTACACAATGAATGTGTTCAGCGTCAGGTGCATATGCTCAAGGGTTATGTACATGACAGTGGCTACTGTCAGATGGGGCTCTAGACATGTGTTTCCCGATAGAAACCCATTGGAAAGAAATGTATATCAGTCAAGTGCACTTTCCTATACAGTTCAACAAGTAGTATACGTGTTTCACTGTAGGCACTATGCGTTTAGAAAAATGCATGGTGTCTACAGTGAAATATAGTGGTGGCAGTGTCCTTATGTGGTGCTTCATAAGTGCTGCTGGTTTCGGGGAGCTACATTTCATTAATTGTCTTATGAATTTACAGATGTACAGTGGAACCTCAGTTTATGAGTAACTCGGTGTGCGAGCATTTCGCTATACGAGCAAAGCTTGCTGTAAATTTGTAACTCAGTTTACGAGCAAGCTTTGCAAATACTCCCAGCACACACTTCCGGTTCCGTACTTTAACCGCGCTCTGACCCGCTCTTGCAGTCCGCACAAACACACAACACACATATAATGCTCACCTTACCTTCTGTTCCATCGCCGGCCTCCGGGTTCTTGTAGTTCACCGGTACAGGATGTGTATCCGGTAACCATCACAACGATGGAGGAACTTCCGCTGTCAGCCGCTTCTCAAAGGCAGGACGCTGACCAGAGGCAAGCGGCTCCTGCCTTTGATGTCAGCGCTCTGGCAGAGGAAGCTCCGGCATCGGTCGCGATGGTTACCCGATACACATCCTGTACCGGTGAACTACAAGAACCGGGAGGCCGGTGATGGAATGGAAGGTAAGGTGAGCATAATATGTGTGTGTGCGTGTTTATGCATGTGTGGAATGGCACAATAGTGCACCAGGATGGGACATTGAACAAGTTGTGGAACGAATTGTCTGAGCTTTCATAATTTCCTATGGGAAATTTTGCTTTGCTAGTCAAGTAACTTGGTTTACAAGCACACTCTCAGAACGGATTTTTCTCATCAACCAAGGTTCTACTGTACTGCTATACTGAAAGAGAAGACGCTACCATCACAACATGTCCTTGGTAGACATTTTTCCAACATGAGAAAGATACATCTGATGAACTATATATCTAAACGAGAACAGGGTAAAAGTTATTTAATGGCCCCTGATCTGAACCAAAACGAACACCTATGGGGAATTCTGAAGAGACAATTTGAGCATCACTCTCCATCCAGCATCCAGGCAGTAAAAGAGGTTGTTCATGAACAAGTGGAAAAAGATAGATTTTGTAGTATGTCACCAACGTTTTCATTCTATGCCTAGAAGACTTTGTACTGTCCTTAAAAATCATATACGGTAAGTAGTAGATGTAGGGGTGCATTCATTTTTCCATCAACTCATTTTAGTAAAACTGAAGATTATGTAAGGAAAAGTTATATTAATCTTACTTTCAAGTTATGGGTTAAAAAAAAATTGTGTTTCAGGAAACCTACTGTTCAGTGAGATATTAATTAAAATATTACTAATTCAAAGAGGGGATACTCATTTATGCTGAGCCATGTATATTACATTTTATTTTACACACACACATACTGTATATAGCAAAAGTCTCTTATTGTCATGCCTCTGTGCCTTCTCTTCCTGCTTCATGTTAACACATATGCTAGTCCATATGCACCTGTATTGCAAGCAATGCAAACTTCTCTTACAAGTTTCCATTCATGTAATCATGCAGCTGTAAGGCAAAATACAGCAATAATACAGGCACATCTACTAACACCAGTGTACTTCCAATACATAACAGTAGTATAGCATAGCATGTCCATATTCTGGAAGATGAGGCATAATCATTGCAATATGTGGCAAAGCTACAGACCTGTTACAGGTTGTATGTGGAAGCCTTTGCAAATAAAAACGTGAAAGCCATAAAAGATTTTCTATCAATGATGAGCAGGTTGATAAATACGATATTTGACTGATTTATTTGCATTGATAAATCTGTCCCAAATTACACGCTGAGACACATATTCACAATAAACATTGAAAATATAGCTGGAAATTTGCTTTGATGGCTAAAAGGCAGACGCCAAAACATTTATAACGTGAAATAAGTGCATTCTTATAGGGATCGCAGCTGGCTGACAAGAACAGACACAACGCTCTAAGACAACAGAATCAATAGCTAAAACAATCAATGGAAGCAAGCAGCAAATGACCCAGTAACACGATCAGTGAAATAGACGGCATCCTGCAGCAATGTGGTGATTGCATATTAAAAGAGAACCAATCACCAGGATTTTTGTATACAAGATAAAGTCAGTGCTATACTGGCACTATCAGGCTGATTCTATACATATCTGTAGTGGTCCCCTCGGATGTTTAGGTTTTGAAATCCAAGAAAGTAAACTTTATAAAATTAGCTGCTTGTTGAGTGACAGCAGCAAAGGAGCAGATAATATCTGGGGGGGTATTCATAGTTATCCCCTCCCTTTGTTGGAATTAGCATAAGTATTATAAAAACGATTCACTTTGTCTCTTGCAGGACCTGTGTGAGGTCATACCCATGTGACCTGGTATTTGTTGACTGAGGCCCCGCCCCTTCTGGTCACATGGGTATGACCTCAATCAAGTCCTGCAAGAGACAAAGTGTTTTCCCCCTTTCTTGAGATCTTATTTGTTCCATGTTTGTCACACTTACATTTTTCAGATCACCAGACAAATTTAAATATCAGACAAAGATTACACACGTAAACACAAAATGTAGATTATAAATGAAGGTCTTTATTATTAAGTGAAAAATAAATCCAAACCTATAGGGCCCTATGTGAAAAAGTGATTGCCCCCTAAAACTTAATAACTGCGTGTGCCACCCTCAGCAGCAATAACCCTAATAGCCACCTTGTGACATTCGCAGAATTGTTGTAATTGAGCCACACTGGAGGGTTTCTGAGCATGAACCACCTTTTTAAGGTCATGCCACAGCATCTCAATCGGATTAAGGTCAGGACTTCGACTAGGCCACTTCAAAGTCTTAATTTTGTTTTTCTTAAATCATTCAGAGATGACATGCTGATGTGTTTTTGATCATTGTCATGTTACATAACTGAAGTGCGCTTCAGCTTGAAGTCACAAACTGATGGCCGTATATTCTCCTTCAGGATTTTTTCGTAGACAGCAGAATTCATGGTTCGATTTACCACAGCAAGTCTTACAGGTCTTGAAGCAGTGAAACAGCTTCAGGCTATCACAATACCACCACATTTTACTGTTGGTATGATGTTCCTTTTCTGAAATACTCTGTTACTTCTACGCCAGATGTAATGGAACATACACTTTCCAAAAATTTAATCTTTTGTCTCGTCAGTCCACAGAGTATTCTCCAAAAAGTCTTGGGAATTATCAAGAGGTTTTCTGGCACAACTGAGACAAGCCTTTATGTTCTTTTTTCTCAGCAGTGTTTTTCATCTTGGAATTCTGCCATGCAAGCCAATTTTGCCCAGTCTCTTTCTTATGGTGGAGTCATGAACACTGACCTTAACGGAGGTGAGACCTGCAGTTCTTTGGATGTTGTTATGGGGTCTTTTGTGACCTCGTTGATGAGTAGTTGCTGAAATCTTAGGGTAATTTTAGTCGTGTGGCCACTCTGGGAAGGTTCACCAATGTTTCATGTTGTTGCCATTTGTGGATAATATAATAATAATAATATTTATTCATTTATATAGCGCTATTAATTCCATAGCACTTTACATACATTGGCAACACTGTCCCCATTGGGGCTCACAATCTAAGGTCCCTAACTGTATGTTTTTGGAGTGTGGGAGGAAACCGGAGTACCCGGAGGAAACCCACGCAAACACGGGGAGAACATACAAACTCCTTGCAGATGGTGTCCTTGGTGGGAATTGAACCCAGCGCTGCAAGGCTGCAGTGCTAACCACTGAGCCACCGTATAATGGCTATCACTGTGGTTCACTGGAGTCCCAGAGCTTTAGAAATGGCTTTATAACCTTTTCCACACTGATAGATCTCAAATACTTTATTTCCAATTTGTTCCTGAATTTCTTTGGATCACGGCATGAGGTCTAGCTTTTGAGGATCTTTTGGTCTTCTTCACTTTGTCAGGCAGTATCTATTTAAGTGATTTCTTGATTGAGAACAGGTGTGGCATTAATCAGGCCTGAGTGTGGCTAGGGAAATTAAACTCATCTTCCCAAAGATGTGATAAGCCACAGATACTTTATGTTTTAAGGGGGGGGGGGGGGAGGCAACCACTTTTTCATATAGGGCCCTGTAAGTTTGGATTTATTTTTTCCTTAATAATAAAGACCTTCAATTATAAACTGCATTTTGTGTTCACTTGTGTTATCTTTTTTAGACTCTGCCAGGGGATTGCGCCGTAGGTTAGTATGCTGTCCATTTCTGCACGGAGCTGAAATAATGAGGCACTAGTGTCTGCATTCTGGGAAGGATAGTCAGGTAGGACCAAGGACGAACTGGCCGACAGTTATGTGACTTCTTCCATGGATAGCCTGGTATATCTGGCTTTCCGCATCAACCTCAGGTTCCAAGAACAATCCAGAGAGGCGAACCCAGAGAGGAGGTCATTGCACCTTCCAGAGGCCCAACAGGCCATGACCCCTGGTCTCCGCGACTCTTCCTGAGCCCATAGCAATGGATTAGGTTCATCCGGCTAAGCTTTGCCGAGAGGTCCATCGCACTTCAGAGGGGTGCGTCTACTGCAGAAGTCCTACTCACCTGATCAGTTTCTGTCCTAGAAAGCAAAGAAACTTTCAAACCTAGGATCTGTAGGAGAGGCTACCCTAGATAAGAGCAACTTCTTTTTCATCCTTATCCATATCTGTGTCGGTATGGACTCTGGTTTTACTGAGAACTTCATACAGCAGGCCGTTGTGGATCAATATCATATTCCTATCCATCAACTTCAAGTTCCCATTGTCCGTGGATTGAAGGCCTCCCTCTGAGGCTCTCCAGTTTGTCACCAAGCAGGCTGAGCTTTGGATGTGAATTCTGCACACAGAGAAAATCGCTTTCCAAGTGTTACCAGGGATGTCACACCCTCCGTTATTGGGTCCGCCATGACTTCAGAGACGTGAGTCTGTCTTGGACTGGAGATCCGGAGATGTGCTCAGATGGGGTTAGTTCTGTCACAAAAAATGTCTCGGTCATGTTCGAATTGCACACCCACTAGGGATGCCCTCTAATCTTCCAGGCCTGCTGTCCGCCTAATGGGCGTATGCGGATGTCTTCGACAAAGAGGAGGCTGAGACACTGACACCATATAGGCGATTTCCCAATTGAACTTCTCCTTATGTTCTTCACGGACGATCAACTTCATTAGTTTAAAGGAACATTCAGACAGTAACCCATTCCATTCAGTCAAAAAATCGTCATTATAGACCGTTGTGGGGGGGTTTTCTGCTTCTGAGACCTCTCGGTATCATGGAACAGTCCGCATATTTTTGGAGAGAGGTGGCATCCCACCACAGCCGCAGTTTTTTATTATGCAGTTTATCCAACAAATAAAACAAGTTATCCGCCTCAGTAGATAAGGATCTTTCCAGATTACTTTTAGAAAAAATACTAGCCACCTTCAGTAAGCGGCTTTCATTCTCCATAAGCACATTGGTCTCAAAAATATCCATTTAAAAAACTAAATAGACATAAATAAACCAGAGTTCAAAACAGTAGAGGAGTCCTAAAAAATGTAGGAGCACGAACTGCCAAAAAACTGAAAAAACACAAAGCCCCCATTAAATAAAATCTTACAATTATGTGATCTTAGAATGTGGCTATTTTTTCACCAAGTTCCCTCTTAGATATACTACATAAAGTGCAATCCAATTTATACACATGGCAGGTCCAGTTGTAAAAAGCACATGATCACTTTTTTTTTTTTTCCTTCCACCTTGACCACATCTGAACATGTCCCAATAGCAAAATCCTTTATTTTATACAGTCATATGAAAAAGTTTGGGCACCCCTATTAATGTTAACCTTTTTTCTTTATAACAATTTGGGTTTTTGCAACAGGTATTTCAGTTTCATATATCTAATAACTGATGGACTGAGTAATATTTCTTGATTGAAATGAGGTTTATTGTACTAACAGAAAATGTGCAATCCGCATTTAAACAAAATTTGACCGGTGCAAAAGTATGGGCACCCTTATCAATTTCTTGATTTGAACACTCCTAACTACTTTTTACTGACTTACTAAGCACTAAATTGGTTTTGTAACCTCAATGAGCTTTGAACTTCATAGGCAGGTGTATCCAATCATGAGGAAAGGTATTTAAGGTGGCCACTTGCAAGTTGTTCTCCTATTTGAATCTCCTATGAAGAGTGGCATCATGGGCTCCTCAAAACAACTCTCAATCTGAAAACAAAGATTATTCAACATAGTTGTTCAGGGGAAGGATACAAAAAGTTGTCTCAGAGATTTAAACTGTCAGTTTCCACTGTGAGGAACATAGTAAGGAAATGGAAGAACACAGGTACAGTTCTTGTTAAGCCCAGAAGTGGCAGGCCAAGAAAAATATCAGAAAGGCAGAGAAGAATGGTGAGCACAGTCAAAGACAATCCACAGACCAACTCCAAAGACCTGCAGCTTCATCTTGCTGCAGATGGTGTCAATGTGCACTGGTCAACAATACAGCGCACGTTGCACAAGGAGAAGCTGTATAGGAGAGTGATGCGAAAGAAGCCGTTTCTGCAAGCACGCCACAAACAGTCGCCTGAGGTATGCAAAAGCACATTTGGACAAGCCAGTTACATTTTGGAAGAAGGTCCTGTGGACTGATGAAACAAAGATTGAGTTGTTTGGTCATACAAAAAGGCGTTATGCATGGAGGCAAAAAAACGCGGCATTCCAAGAAAAGCACTTGCTACCCACAGTAAAATTTGGTGGAGGTTCCATCATGCTTTGGGGCTGTGTGGCCAATGCCGGCACCGGGAATCTTGTTAAAGTTGAGGGTCGCATGGATTCAACTCGGTATCAGCAGATTCTTGACAATAATGTGCAAGAATCAGTGACGAAGTTGAAGTTACGCAGGGGATAGATATTTCAGCAAGACAATGATCAAAAACACAGCTCCAAATCTACTCAGGCATTCATGCAGAGGAACAATACAATGCTCTGGAATGGCCATCCCAGTCCCCAGACCTGAATATCATTGAAAATCTGTGGGATGATTTGAAGCGTGCTGTCCATGCTTGGCGACCATCAAACTTTACAAAACAATTCCAGTTCAGTTAACAGGAATGGTCAAATATACCTTCATCCAGGATCCAGGAACTCATTAAAAGCTACAGGAAGCGACTAGAGGCTGCGATTTTTGCAAAAGGAGGATCTACAAAATATTAATGTCACTTTTATGATGAGGTGCCCATACTTTTGCACCGGTCAAATTTTGTTTAAATAAGGATTGCACATATTCAGTTAGTACAATAAACCTCATTTCAATCCAGAAATATTACTCAGTCCATCAGTTATTAGATATATGAAGCTGAAATAGCTATTGCAAAAACCCAAATTGTTATAAAGAAAAAAAGGTTAACATTAATAGGGGTGCCCAAACATTTTCATATGACTGTATATATGTATATAGATCCAAGAAAGAAACTCATAAGGGGAAAAAATCCCCAAAGATTATTTAATATTATATTGTCATTTAATTTATCTCGGACCACAACTAATATTTATCACAAACAGGGGGAACGAATAGATCATATCTCAATATATGTTATAATTATATCAGAGAGGGGGTAGATGAAAATCTGCCTTAAATCAAGCACTTTGGATCTCTAAGCCGTATGCATGTTATTTAGTGGAATTAAATCAATGCTATGATCTATTACGTATATATTACAATGAAAATGTGGTTTATCTAACATTGTTTTTATATTCCTGCATGTTTGTATTTTTATTACTCTTGTAATGTAGTTTTTTGTTGTATATAAAGTAAGCACTATTTTGTAGATTATATATATAGATCCGGCTCAGATGAGGGGCGTATAGGTATATATATCACCGTGGCTACTCATTCTGATTATATTGCTTATGAATAAGGAGTCTGTTCTTCTCCGAAACGCGTTAAGCGTATTTATACTCTGCCCTTGGTCAGATTTTTCATTTTATGAATTTTGAATAAAGAAAATATTTTTACTACATCGGTGCTGGATTCTCTCTCCTCCCTTGTTCCTCTTGATGGTACCGATTACTCAGCTGTGGAAGCCAAACCACTTGTTGCTTGCACCGGACCAGAGGCTGGAGATACCTGCTCTAGAGTGGTGAGCTGAACATATATTTATTTGTGTTACATCTAGTAAAACCTGAGAAGAGGATTCATTCAGAAGTCCTCCTCACCAGCTGGAGCCGGGTTCTTATTTGTAAAGAAAAAGCATGGTTCCCTGCACCCCCTTTTATATATTACAGGGGACTCAACCAAATCACGGGTCAAGAACAAGTATCTGCTGCCACTTATACCGGAATTATTTGACCGTCTCTGAGGTTCCAGGTTCTTCACCGAGGTGCATACAATCTTGTCCGTATACGGTCAGGTGATAAATGGAAAACTGCCTTCAATACCTGTGACGGCCACTAATGAGTGTTGAGTAATGCCATTTGGACTCAGCAATGCGCCGGTGGTCTTCCGGGAATTTGTCAACGATATTTTCCAGTATCTTTTCCATTCATGAGTGGTGGTGTACCTGAACGCCATACTTGTGTTCTCTCCTGCTCTGCCTACACACAGGAGGAAGGTTTGCTAGGTTCTACAAAGGCTGAGAGAGAATCAGTTATGTGCTAAATTTGAGAAGTGCCTCCTTTAATGGGCTTTCTTTCCTTTCAGGGGCTACGTTGTCTCTGACACCAGCCTCAAGATGAACCCAGAGCAAGTGTTGGCGGTCCTGGAGTGGCCCAGTCCTGCTGGATTGAAGGTGAGCTGGATTGAAGGTGAGCTGGATTGAAGGTGATTCAGCGGTTCCTGGGTTTCACCAACAATTACCACCAATTCATTCTGCAATTCTCCTCTTGGATCCTTCATGTCTGGGTCCTGACCTGCAAGGGGTGAATCCCAAGATTAGGACTGCTGAAGCCAAGAGTGCATTTGGCTGTCTCAAGCAGGCCTTGTCATTGACTCCAGCGCTGTATAAACCGGAGCTAAACAGACAGTTCTATTTGGAGATGGATGCGTCTTCCTCTGGGACTGGAGCCGTCCTCATTCAGAAATCAGCTTTCAGTAAGATGGTAACCTACAGTTTCTTTTCTAGGGCAATTACTTGATTGGTGACAAAGAATTGTTAGCATATCCAAAAAAGAAAAGTCCACAGCACATTGGTTAAAAAACTTATGTGCCTGTGCAACAGCACAATCAGCACCTCAGGAGCACACGTCAATGATCAAGGGATCACTTGAAATAACATACCAATAGTAAGGATGACAGCGTTCCTCCGGGTGAAATAACATGCAATTCTTTATTCCATCAGTTGTGTAACAGCTGTTATACAACTGATGGAATAAATAATTGCATATTTTTTCACCCGGAGGAACGCTGTCATCCTTACTAAAAGAATTGTTAGCAATCAAAATTGCCTTAGAGGAGTGGTGGTACCTACTGAAGGGAGCGGTGCATCCTGTAGTCATCTACACCGAACACAAAAACTTGGCCTATTTACAGTCGGCTCAGAGGCTGAATCCGTCAAGCCTGGTGGTCACTGTTTTTCGCCCGTTTTGACTTTACTTTCCATTTCCAGTGGGCCGAAAAGAATGTCAAGGCTGATGCACAGGTACTTTATATCGTCTGACCAGGAGGAAGAGCCTGGGCCCTCCAAGATGCTCTCAGTAGCTCCAGTAAGCATGTCTCCAATACCTTTCGGAAACACATTCATCACAGAAGCAGACAGAAGGCTTGTTCTTCACTGGGGCCATTCCTCTAAGTTGGCCGGTCAGAAGACTACTCTGCTTATTTCTCGGCATTACTGTTGGCCAAGACTGCATGAAGATATCGTGGAGTTTGTCTGCCCACAAGACCCCCTAAGAAGCTTCCCATGGAGCAACTACATCCTTTACCGGTGCCGTCTGCTCCTTGGCAGCACATATCAATGGAGTTTTATACCGACCAGCCAAAGTCCTCTGGGTGCTCTGTCATCTGGGTAGTAGTAGAAAGGTTCTCTATAATGACTCATTTCACTGCACTTTCCGGTCTACATTCTGCTCCAGTGCTCACTGAGCACTTTATCAAGCACATCTGCCTGCACAGCCAACCTCTCCACATTGCGTCCAATAGAGGCGTCCAGTTCAAATCTCGGTTCTGGAGCGCTACCTGTAAGCTGCTGGCTGGACTTCTCATCAGCCTATCATCCGCAGTCCAATGGTCAATTGAAGTGAGTTAATCTGATCCTGACAAATTTCCTGAGGCACTTTGTCAACGAGCACCACAGTGATACGGTCAAGTTTCTTCCATGGGTGGAGTTCTTCTACAATAATCTCGCGATTCCTCTGCTAACTCTCCGTTCCGCATAGTATCTGGACAACAGCTCAAAATTCCTTGTCCTGTAGTTATCGCCTCCAGCAAACCTGTGGTCGATACTCTCGTCAATAGTTTTTCCAAGATCCAAATTCTCTGGAGCAATCTCCCATCCGCATAAAGAGGCATGAGGATAACATATGCCTGGATCCTCCTTTTCGGCCTGGAAACAAGCTATGGCTTTCTTCTAAATATGTTTGCCTCAAGATGCCGTCCTACAAGTTGGGTCCCTGTTTTATTGGTCCCTTTAAGGTGCTCTAGCAGATAAACGCCGCCGTGTCCTACAATCTAAAGCTTCCAGCCTCCTTGCGTATCCCCAACTTCTTCCATGCATGTGTCTCTCCTCAAGCCAGCTGTCCTAAGACGCTATTTCAATAACCCTGGTACACAGTTCTTCACCGGTCAGTCCAGAAGACATCTTTGAGGCAAGAGCCATCCTTGCCATGGAGAGAGCGAGGGGTAGGACTTTCTTCTTGGTGGATTGTAAGGGTTTTGATCCTAAAGAGAGGCCATGGGAGCCCAAGGAGAATATTAATACCCCTCTTCTTCTTAAGAGATTCCTGTAGAAGGAGGCGTAAGGGGGGGGGGGCGGGGGGACACCGTAACAGCGCTAGCTTCGTCACGCACTGTCCTGACTTCCTACCCCGGCAGGGAAGTCAACTTACTCACCCTTCCAGCCACTCTATCGTGGCTGCACCATCCCTGCCGCTGGCTCTCAGGGCCTGTGCTCGCCGCACATGCCTCCTGGAATCTCACTTAAGGCACGCACGCACCTATTCGTAAAGGCCTAGTGTGCCCTAATCTGGAAGTGCCTGCCAGCCTATAGCACCAGTCTTACTGAGTGGCACTTTGTTACACACCTTTAGCAGCTCTGGTGAAAACCTGGTGAGAAAACATAGTCAAGCGCCTCTAGGTCTTCTGTGTGCTGGGGCCCAGTGGGTCCACTCACCAACCGCACCCGCAAGCATTACATCCTCATAAGCCTTCATCGTTAGAAAAATGAAAAAGTTGAAGGGCAGATCAAAGTGCGCCTGCGCAGGACCTCAGTGCCGGTGCGTGTGTATGATGTAGACGCGTCATGCACCGCGGCTTCAGAATAAGGAGGGCCAAGATAGCCGAAATAGGAGGCGCCGGTCCCGGAGAACGGCACCACCCATCTAATCGTTGTGCACCGGAGCGACCTTCTAGGTATTATAAAGTTTTTTTTATGTTATACCTAGTGGCCTGGGCTCTTCTATACAGCAAGTTAGAATACTGTATATAAGAGCCCAATGGTGGTGGCCGCAGCGTATAGGGCAAAAAAACTGGTGACAGGTTCCTTTTAAACATTGATAATTTTGTGCGGCCCCTGAAGGTTGTTAGAAATTTCCAAAGGTTCCCCACCCCTGTGCTAGATGATAAAAGTGTACACTAGTGGCGTGGATAGATTGCTGTTCACACTTGTTAGTGCACGTGTCCGGTTCGCAACCTATTGGTCACGCCCATACTATTAGATCAGGCGGGTTTCCCAGACACTACCTAAGTGCAACATACAGAGACAGGGGCTCCATTATGCATTCTGTTAGTGCAATAGTTGCCCTTTTTTATTACAAAGTTACAATTAACACAATATTTATGGTGTTCTAAGTTAGGTATAATGGAGACACAGTGTGCCTTTCTTATGCCATAAATGTGTGATATACAGTTTTAAATTCTGCTATGCTTTGAATAGTGGTTTAAAAAAAGGTGGAAAGATGTCACTTATTTTATTCTACACAGCATATTGCATTTCTCTGATTCAACAAGAAACGACAGGGTTTGAACATGTCTTGGATGAGCCCATTGCTAATGGTAAAGATTTTGAGAGTTTTTTTTTATAGCTGGAACAAGATACTAAGATGCTGGTCAATTCTACACTAGATACACTGTGGTTACACAACATAAAGTAATAAAACCTGAACAACTCCCTCCTTTATTATCGCCACAGAAGGTAGAGATAAAGGCACTCACTCACCACTGGAGCGTGTACAGCTGCAAAGGTTAAGATGGCCAAATGTTTATATACGCAGCAGATCTTTCCTAATAATGTGTATATAGGCAGCATATCTTTCCTAATGCTACATGAGAAATCTATAAAGACAGCAGAGAGAGTACAAGCCTGGATGGAACCTCTCCTGTTATCAGATAAGCCAGAGGAAATGCTTGCAGAGATGCAGCCGACAAGCAATGAAGAGGCCTAGAGTTGAGTCTGGTACCAATGAAGAGCAGGACCTCAGTGGCACCTGTCACTTCTGATGTTCTCAAATTCCTACAGAAACAGGTGGCTCAACAGGAAAAGGAGTGAGAAATGCAGGGAGCCAGCAGACTGAAGAAGGTCTGTATAAAAAGGGCGGTAAGCTTTCTCTGCTACGAGCTCTACTCAATGATGACCCAGGGAACTCATGGACTAACATCTGTCAAGAATCACTAGAGTAGGATGAAAAAGCTGAAGAAAGAGATGGGGCAATGCCATGCCACTGTGAAGAACTTATCCAATTCAAATAGTAAAATTGTGCTTTTTATGTCACCGCATTTTTACGAATATTTTTGCTTTCTTCAGGACAATAAAATAAAAAAAATTCACATAATTGTGTTTTTTTTGTCCTGAAGAAGGCGAAAGCTTTCTCAGAGACGCGTTGACGAATAAAAATCACTATGTTACTACATGGATTGGATAAACCCTTCACTGTGGCGTGGCATGGCATCGCCCCATTTTTTCCTTCAGCCTACACATCCTACTCTAGGGATGCTGCAACAGTCTTGTCTATGCTCGTAAAGTGGTTGTGGCTCACATAACCACCACAGGTGAGCCTCTCAGCTTTCTCCAAGACCCTACACCTCCCCCCAGATAAGAGCTTATTTGCACGCTTCTATAGTCTTTCAGCCTACCTTTCTAAATAGTGTGTTAACAGATTTATTCTTTAATTCCAGATACTAAATCAGTGCAACTAGAATGGGTGATCGTAAAAAGTCAAGCGAGCGCGAGACAAGATTAGATGGGCCAATCCAGCCTCTCCTTACCGCAGCAATTTTGATCAAGCTTGAGGGCAAACACAGTTGGATAAACAGCAGCCGCTGTAAAGAGTCACACTGCCAGAAGAATAAGGCCGAGGCCACACGGGGACACTCGAGTCACGCTGGCAGCACAGTGGGAGCCAAGTGTCATTGCGACTGAGGTCCGATTATGCGATCGGACCACATCTGCGGGGGCGGGCCAGCGCTGCGGAGGAGAGGGATTTATCTTCCTCTCTCTCCTCCATTACTGGCTATTGCCATTCTCGCTCTGCACTAGCATTACACCGGTGTAATGCAAGTGCAGTGCGATTTTTCTCTTGCCCCATAGACTTGAATGGGTGCGAGAGAAACAAGGATCACATTGCACCCGCAGCATGCTATGACTGTTTTCTCGGTCCGATTAGGGTTGATAAAATAATCAAGCATGGGTGCTGGCACATACAGTGCTGGCCAAAAGTATTGGCACCCCTGAAATTCTGGCAGATAATACTTAGTTTATTCTTGAAAATGATTGCAATCACAAATACTTTGGTATTATTATTATCTTCATTTAATTTGTCTTCAATGAAAAAAAATTGTCATAAAGCCAAATTGGATATAATTCCACACCAAACATAAAAAGGGGGTGGACAAAAGTATTGGCACTGTTTGAAAAATCATGTGATGCTTCTCTAATTTGTGTAATTAACAGCACCTGTAACTTACCTGTGGCACCTAACAGGTGTTGGCAATAACTAAATCACGCTTGCAGCCAGTTGACATGGATTAAAGTTGACTCAACCTCTGTCCTGTCTCCTTGTGTGTACCACATTGAGCAAGGAGAAAAGAAAGAAGACCAAAGAGCTGTCTGAGGACTTGAGAATCCAAATTGTGAGGAAGCATGAGCAATCTCAAGGCTACAAGTCTATCTCCAAAAACCTGAAAGTTCCTGTGTCTACGGTGCGCAGTGTCATCAAGAAGATTAAAGCCCATGGCACTGTGGCTAACCTCCCTAGATGTGGAAGGAAAAGAAAAATTGACGAGAGATTTCAACGCAAGATTGTACGGATGGTGGATAAAGAACCTCGACTAAGGGTGGCTTTACATGCTGCGACATCGCTAGCCGATGCTAGCGATGGCGAGATTAATAGCACCCTATCGTTATGCCGATATTTGGTGACCGCTGCCGCAGCGAACATTATCGCTACGGCAGCGTCACACGCACATACCTGGTCGTCGTCGTCGCTGTGACTGCCGAACAATCCCTCCCTCAAGGGGGAGGGACGTTCGGCATCACAGCGACGTCACCAAGCGGCCGGCCAATCAAAGTGGAGGGGCGGAGATGAGTGGGACGAACATCCCGCCCACTTTCCTTCCTCATTGCTGGCATGTGGCAGGTAAGGTGAGGTTCCTCGTTCCTGCGGCGTCACACGTAGGGATGTGTGCTGCCGCAGGGACGAGGAACAACTTCGCCAAGCGACAGAAGCGATAATTGGGAGCGGACCCCCATGTCAACGAAGAGCGATTTTGGACGTTTTTGCAACGATCCAAAATCGCTCCTAGGAGTCACACACAACGAGATCGCTACAGCGGCCGGATGTGTGTCACAAAATCCGTGACCCCCAACGAGATCGCTGTAGCAATCTCGTAGCGTGTAAAGCCCGCTTAACATCCAAACAAGTTCAAGCTGCCCTGCAGTCCGAGGGTACAACAGTGTCAACCCGTACTATCTGTCGCCGTCTGAATGAAAAAAGACTGTATTGGTAGGATACCCAGGAAGACCCCACTTCTTACCCCGAGACATAAAAAAGCCAGGCTGGAGTTTGCCAAAACTTACCTGAGAAAGCCTAAAACGTTTTGGAAGAATGTTCTCTGGTCAGATGAGACAAAAGTAGAGCTTTTTGGGAAAAGCCATCAACATAGAGTTTACAGGAAAAAAAAAAAGAGGCATTCAAAGAAAAGAACACGGTCCCTACAGTCAAACATGGCTGAGGTTCCCTGATGTTTGGGGTTGCTTTGCTGCCTCTGGCACTGGACTGCTTGACCGTGTGCATGGCATTATTAAGTCTGAAGACTACCAACAAATTTTGCAGCATAATGTAGGGCCCAGTGTGAGAAAGCTGGGTCTCCATCAGAGGTCATGGGTCTTCCAGTAGGACAATGACCTAAAACACACTTCAAAAAGTACTAGAAAATGGTTTGAGAGAAAGCACTGGAGACTACTAAAGTGGCCAGCAATGAGTCCAGACCTGAATCCCATAGAACGCCTGTGGAGAGATCTCAAAATGGCAGTTTGGAGAAGGCACCCTTCAAATCTGAAGAACCTGGAGCAGTTTGCCAAAGAATGGTCTAAAATTCCAGGAGAGCATTGTAAGAAATTCATTGATGGTTACTGGAAGTGGTTGTTCGCAGCTATTTTGGCTAAAGGTGGTGCAACCAAGTATTAGGCTAAGGGTGCTAATACTTTTGTCTGGCCCATTTTTGGAGTTTTGTGTGAAATGATCAATGATTTGATTTTTGTTTCATTCTCTTTTGTATTTTTTCATTGCAAGCAAAATAAATGAAGTTAATAATACCAAAGAATTTGCGATTGCAATCATTTTCAAGAAGAAACTGAGTATTATCTGACAGAATTGCAGGGGTGCCAATACTTTGGCCAGCACTGTAGGTTATATTTTATCGCATTCCACTCGCTCCGATTTTCACACCATGTGTCTTAGGCCTAATGCGGGCTTCACACGGTACAATCTATCATGCGATTGCACGAGCGATCGTACCCGCCCCCGTCACTTGTGCGTCACGGGTAATTAGTTGCCCGTGGCGCACAAAGTCGTTAAACCACCGTCACACGTACTTACCTGCAGAGCGAACTGGCTGTGGGCGGCGAACATCCTCTTCCTGAAGGGGGAGGGACGTTCGGCGTCACAGCGACGTCACACAGCGGCCGGCCAATAGAAGCGGAGGGGCGGAGATGAGCGGGACGTAAACATCTCGCCCACCTCCTTCCTTCCGCATTGCCGGCGGGACGCAGGTAAGCTGTGTTCATCGTTCCCGGGTTGTCATACGGAGCGATGTGTGCTGCCCCTGGTACGATGAACAACCGGCGCCATTAAAAATAAACAATTTTTAAAAAATATAAGGGACGAGTACACGACTCACGATTTGTGAGCGATTCTGCATCGCACGGAGGTGTCACACGAGACAACGTCGCAAGCGATGCCGGATGTTCGTCACGAAAACCATGACCCCGATGATGCATGCGCGATAGCTCTTCTCATGTGACGCCCGCATTAGAGTTGCAACACACCATAATGCTGGACTATTTCACATTTGACCTTATGGGAAATCTCCAGGTTGGGGCTGATATACACAAAATAGCCAAAATAAGTGAATGATGGTTACAGGAACACGATGCAAACAAGGACTTATGATGGGAGAAACATTCTCTTTCCTGAACCAGACAAATAGTTCAAGGGTTTAAGTGGGTGATTTTTAGTGATAACACACACACCTGTATGCAACTCGTTTTGTTTGTTGGCATATGTAGCTGTAAAAGTGCATTCACATGTTTTTTTTCCCAAACCAGACCATAACTCCTACAGAGGTACCCGTACGCTAGTCCCTGGAGAATGGGTAGTCATAAAGAGACACAAGAGAAGGCCACTCAAACCAAGGTTTTTTAGGCCCTTTCAAGTCCAGTTGAGCATACCTACAGCAGCCAAACTTAAAAGTAAACTGGTTTGGATACACGCCAATCACTGCAAGAAAGTCGCCGTGGACCTGACCAAGGATGAAGGAGTATTGCTCTGTGTTCTCATTGTATATTTCTGTTTAGTAATAAAAAACTACCACAGGACAATGAGGATGATTAAAAAAAAACAAAAACCCTAGACAATAAATTCATAAAAATGCATAAGTGCTAAAAGAGCTTGACTGAGTTATAGTTGGCTTTGTACTCCTGTACCCACTGTAATCTAAAATGCCCATAATATCGAGAGCTTAGCTGAATTGTTTCATGTCACTAAACATTTATTTGATGCTTTGAATATTACTGCTTATCAACTGCACTATAAGAACCAACACACTTTTGTTCTAGATTACCTTAGCGCGTTCCAAGGAGGGTTTTATGAGCTAGCGGGACCTACGTGTTGCCACTATGTGGATAACACCAGTCAGATTGTTCAAAGAGTTCAAAGTACTAAATTCCCAAGCAGACAAACTTCCAACGGCCCAATTGGCTCAGCTGGCTTAACGCTGCCAACTGGTTCAAGGAAATAGGATGGCTGGTTGGCGTTGTGTACCTTGTTGCAAAGTTATTACTGGCAATAATCAATAATTTGTGCCTATTTTTTGTCAAAATCATTATGTTTTGTGTCTAAGTTTGGAAAAACTTAGAACTAGGCATGTTAGGACTTTAATTAAAATCCTATCGGTTTCTGTTATGTGCCCCAAAAACATAGGCTCAAAGGTAACCCCAGAAACTGTCTGATAGCTTAGCTTGACTATCCCTCCTTTCTGGAATAAGCTCTCCCATTGTTTAAAGAACTGGCAGAGGACTTTATTTCCAGAAGGGGGTCCCACAGTTCCAACCCAATACTTAGGGTTATTATACTCTGCATTAGGGCTCTTTTCCACTTGTGTACCGCTTCCAATGCGAGAGCATCGGAAGCGATATGCTAATGACCTTCTACTGCAGGTGTCAGTCAAGGATCATGCGACTGTGATGCGATCTTGAGATCGCATCACAGCTACGGAGAAGAGGGAGGGAGCACTTTCTCCCATCTCCTCTGTTGCCTGTCTCTGCCTGCACCGCACTGCAGTCGCATAACATGCGAGTGCAGTGCGATTTTACACACACGTAAGCAGAGACTCGGTGCAAAACACAGCATGCTGCGATCGTACCGAGAGCCCGATTCGCGTGGAGAAAAAACAGGACAGAGGAAACTGTCTCATTCATTAACACTGGTGCGAGTGCAATCTGATTTTCTATCGGATCGCACTCGTGCCAGGAAATCGCGAGTGGAAAAAAACTCTTAGTCAAAGCCACTGGTCCTGCCAGCCGTGTGCTGGCTGGGGCCTGTGGTGGGGTGCACCTCTGGACAGTTACCAAGTGAGCCTAGCAATTAGAGAATGCATGCATGTGAATGAAAATAAACCCTGAGTGCATGTTTCAGCTACAGTGAGCATTGTTGTAGTGAGGAATAATACGTAATTACTTACCGGTAACGTGTTTTTTCCGAACCCATGACGGCACCACGAGAGAGGATCCGCCCATCCAGGACAGGAAACCTTCAGGTTAAAAAGGGGCGGTCCTCTCGCCGCCTCAGTTTGATTACAGAGCATGAGAGGACCTCTGAAAAAAAACAACAGGTTAGTATAAGGCCACCACCAGAAAAAAATGTGGAAGAAGGAAGAAAGGAAGGTGAACCAACCAACAATCCCCAGTGCAGGGTGGGAATATAAGGGTGCCGTCATGGGTTCGGAAAAAACACATTACCGGTAAGTAATTACGTATTTTCCCCTCACCCTATGACTGCACCACGAGAGAATTACAGCCAAAGGAAAAATCAGGGACGGACCACAGCCTGGAGAACACGCCTCCCAAAGGTGAGGTCGGAGAAGGAAAGATCCAACCTATAATGCTTATAAAAGGTCGAGGGTGATGACCATGTGGCAGCTTTACAAATTTGAGCAATGGAAACATCCGCCCGTTCCGCCCAAGAAGATGCTACAGCCCGCGTGGAATGTGCCTTCAGACCCACCGGAACGGCCGCACCCCTAGCCGTGTAAGCCAGTGCATTGGTGTCCCTAATCCATCTGGCTAGCGTGGATTTGGAACACTTAACCCCCTTTTGAGGCCCCTGGAAAGAGACAAACAGACTTGTCCTTCCTCCAGGAACTGGTGACAAGAAGATACTGGAGGAGACAACGACGGACATCCAGACAATGCCAACACCGTTCCTCCGCACGAGTCGGGTTAGTGCAAAAGGAAGGCAGCACAAGCTCCTGGGACGTATGAAACCGAGAAACCACCTTGGGGAGGTACGCAGGGTCAGGGCGCAACACTACCCTATCGTCCAATATTTGAGTGTAAGGAGGGTCAATAGAAAGGGCCTGAATGTCGTTAATCCTACGGGCCGAGGTGAGGGCTACCAGGAGGACCGTCTTAAGGGAAAGATATTTTACAGGGATGGAGCCAAGGGGCTTGAACGGAGGATCCATCAGGGCCGCCAAAACCAGGTTAAGGTCCCAAGGGGGGAGGGAAACTACCCGTCGAGGATGCTGGTGCGAACTAGCCCTGATAAACCGAGCCACCCAAGGGTTCCCCGCGACATCGTAATTGTAGAGCGCAGCTAACGCGGAGATCTGGACCTTGAGTGTGCTAACTGCCAACCCCTTGTCCAACCCACACTGCAGGAATTCCAGGATGGGACCGATGGGAACCTCCCCGGTCACACTAGCACCTGAGGAAGATAAGAACTTCCTCCAAGTCCTACAGTAGATCTTGGTCGTCACCGGTTTTCTACAACCTAACAGCGTGGAAACTAAATTGGGGGAAAACCCTTTACTGATCAGTAACGCCCTCTCAAATTCCATGCCGTCAGGTGCAAGTTGACCGCCGGAGGATGGCACACCGGTCCCTGGGACAGGAGATTCGGAAATTCCGGGAGGACCAATGGGTCGGTCAGGGACATCCGAACCAGCCAAAAAAAACATGGTCGCTTTGGCCAGAAGGGAGCAATCAGAAGCACTCTGGCCCCGTCGTCCCTGATTTTCTTCAGGACCGAGGGGAGAAGTGCCAGCGGGGGGAATGCATACGCCAGGGGAAAGTTCCAGGGGATTGACATGGCGTCCACAACATACGGAAGTTCCTTTGGATTGAGAGAGCAGAACTGAGGAACCTTCCTGTTCCGTTTGGTGGAAAAAAGGTCGATGACTGGAACCCCCCACCTGGCCGTGATGAGGGCGAAGACTGACAGGTTGAGTGCCCACTCCCCCTCGCGCAGGCGAGTGCGACTCAGAAAATCCGCCGCGAGGTTGTCTTTCCCCCTGATGTGAACAGCAGTGAGGGACAGAAGGTGAGATTCTGCTAGGAACAGAATCCTGTCGGCTATCAACATAAAGGGACCTGGACCTTGTGCCCCCCTGATGGTTCAGGTTAGCTACCGTCACCAGATTGTCCGACAACACCCGGGTATGGTGACCGGTCAGTGAAGGGAGAAGTCCAGTCAGTGCCCGTTCCACGGCCAACAGCTCTCTGATATTGGAGGAGGAAGCTGCCTCCCTGGGCGACCAGAGACCTTGAATCGGACAGTCCAGCAGGTGACTCCCCCATCCGGACACACTGGCATCCGTAGTCACAATTCGAGACACCGGGACAGACCACGGGACCCCCCTTTGGAGGTGCGCAGGAACCAGCCACCAGTGCAGGGAGGCGATGGAGCTGGAGCTCAGAGTAATCCGATTGTTCAGTTTGTCCCCCAGAAACGACTGATGCTCCAGAATGTCCCACTGGTATGTCCTTGAGCCCTTAAAACCGCGGGGAGAGTAGAGGTCAGGGAGCCCAGAAGAGACATAGCTCGTCGTAGAGACATGTGCAGACCCGCCACTGCCTGCTGCACCAGAGCGTGAATCTTCTCCACTTTGGAAGGTGGGAGACGACATTCTTGGAGGAGAGAGTCCAAAGTAAGTCCCAAAAAGACTTGCACCGTGGCTGGAAACAACCTTGATTTCTCCCTGTTCAAAATCCAGCCTAGACCTTCCAGCTTTGAGCAGACAGTATGAAGGACGGCAGTACAATGGTTCGCCGAATCCCCCACTACGAGGAAGTCGTCGAGATACGGGATTTTGAGAATTCTGTCTTCCCTCAGGTGGGCAGTGATTTCCAGGACGAGCTTCGTGAAGATTCGGGGCGCAATTGCCAGGCCAGGTCGAATGGTAAGGCCCTGAACTGCAGATGACGCATCGACCCGTCGACCATCACCGCTACCCTGAGATATTTCTGGAAGGGAGGAGCGATGGGAACATTATAATACGCGTCCTTCAGATCCAGGACAGCCATATGACAATTCGGGTAGAGAGACTTGATCGTGGACTTCATCGATTCCATCTTGAAGGACAAGATTTGCAGGTGGCTGTTCAGACCTTTGAGGTTTATGATGACCCGAAAGGAGCCGTCCGGTTTCCCGACCAGAAAAAGAGGGGAGTAGAACCCCTCTCCCCTTTCCGCCAATGGGACGTCTGTCAGGACCGTCCGGCGCAAAAGGGACTTCACTTCCCCCTCCAAGGCATGTTGTTCGCTCGGAGACATCCTCGGGGATGTCTGGAAAAAGCGCCTGGGAGGAACACTGCGGAATGGAAACGTCAGACCTGATCGGATGATATTGAGAATCCATGGACTCGAAGAAATACGTTCCCAGGCTGGAAGAAAGTAGGTCAATCTCCCCCCCACCTGGGGAAGGGAGTCATTGGGAAGACTTCTTGGATTGGGAAGGGCCCTTGAACAAGAAACCCTTATCTTCCTTCTTGCGATCCGACCAGGCACTTCTATTCCTGGGGGTGAACTTACGGGTGAACTGCTTCTTACGAAAGGATCGCTTGAAGGAGGGAAAGGACGGGGCTGGAAAATTCCTTTTTCTGTCCCCAGCCTTTTCAGGAACATCGTCCAGAACTGCACCGAAAAGGAACTCGCCCTGACAGGTTATGGAACACAGCTTAGACAACCTGTAGATCCCCCGGGCAACATTTCAACCATAAGGCTCGACGAGCCGCATTAGAAAGGGCTGCAGTCTTAGCAGCTAGTCGAGTGGAATCTGCCGATGCATCTGAGATGAAAGCCGCCACTCCCTGCAGCCTGGGCAGAGAAGAAACAATCTCGTCTCGAGGAACCTTGGCCCTCAGCTTCTCCTCCAATTCGGACAACCACAGCGCCAGAGATCGTGCCGTACAAGTAGCTGCAATGGCAGGCCGGAAAGCACCTGCAGAGGACTCCCATGCGGTTTTAAGGAAGACATCCGCCTTCCAAGCCATAGGGTCATTTAAGGATCCCATATCCTCGAAGGGAATGGAAAACTTTTTTGATGCCTTAGCCACTGCCACATCCAATTTGGGTGCCCTATCCCAGTGGGAACAAGTAGCGTCCTCAAAGGGATACTTGCGCATGAAGCCGCTTGGAAGAGAACCCCGCTTATCCGGCTTCTTCCATTCCCTGGAGATCAACGCCTGTATCTTGTCCACCACCGGGAAGGTCCTGCGCTTTCTATGCTCCAGACCCTTAAACATGACCATAGTGTCCCTGACAGCTTTAATTAATTTGTTCGTGCCTTCTACAGGGAAACATTGGTGGACGTCAGCCTCACTGTCAGAGGAAGAGGATGCAGAACCAGAAGTCCCACACTCTCCCTCGGATCGACTGGATGGTGAAGCCGGGGAGGTCTGTCTATGCCGCTTACGGGGAGGCTCCTTCAGGGACTGCAGAGAACTCTGAACTTCGGACCGGATGATGGCACGAAGATCACTAGCAAACCCCGGAGTCTCATCTGAAATGGTCTGCTGGATACAGTCTTTGCAGAGCCGTTTGGACCAGGACGGAGTCAGTTGCCGGGTACAGAGCGCGCATTCCCTGTTATTCGATTTGGCAGTACACTTCCGCGGTTTTTTAACCTATGCATGACAGGGACGGAGGGGAGACACAACACCAGGAAAAACAATGAACAGGTACACATGCCCGTAGATCACTCACCCACTAGGAGATGAAGGGTCGGTACCAGTTCTGGAGAAGGAGCTTTCATCAAAGTCTTCCCTCTGGAGGCGCCTTTGCCGTCAGACGCATCCCGGGTCTGTTTAGTGGCCCGGGTGCCACGCTTGCTGGATAAGCTGGCATCAGAGCCAGTGTCGCTCCTGCGACGCTCCGGTGGTTTCACCACTTTCCTGCCAGCAGGAGGGGAGGAGGACTCACGCACCGAGTGCCGGTCCTCCTCACGGTGCCCCTCCTTGTCCATATCCCTAAGGCCTTATTGCAATGGCAACAAAACACCTCCGTAATGCAGGAGGACTGGAGTACGTTCCCCCAGCTCAGAGCTCCGTTTTTAAACTCAGCGCCGGAGCACTGGAGTACGTCCCCCCCGCGCCTCCGGACCTACTTCCAGGTTCTGACGTCACCACATGTCCGGTGCGGCTGCCACGCATGCACAACGCCCGCGCTCAAGCCCCCAAGATGGCGGCGGCGTGCAGCACACGCGGCCGCGAGCAGCCCCGCCACCCCGAAAGGACCGGCAGGCTGCTGTACTTACCAGCCGCCCGAAGCACTGCACCCGCTCATGGACGCAACCCCCGGGGGTCCGCCATGGCGCCTCCAGACACCCGAACGGGACGAGGCAGGACCCGTGCCGCCGCCAGATCCGCCCATCGGGACCGGGTAAGACTTGCTAGAAGATCCACGGCCCTCCAGGGCCGCATCCTGAGGTATCCGTCCAGGACAGGAAACCAAACTGAGGCGGCGAGAGGACCGCCCCTTTTTAACCTGAAGGTTTCCTGTCCTGGATGGGCGGATCCTCTCTCGTGGTGCAGTCATAGGGTGAGGGAAAAAATTCATTTACATGGTGTGCATCTCCAGAAGCACAAGCTGGGTATAATGTATGGGCACTGCGATGTACTGGGCACTACAAGGACTTATTTGTAATTTTTAAGTCTGCACCATTCACTGCGTTTGACTCCATGGGTATTTTCCAGAGACAAAATCATCACTACACCCTTAGATGACTTCCCAGAGGGGTGTAGTTTACAATATGTGGTCACTTGAGGGGGCTTCTGATGTTCTGGCACTTAGGGGCTCTGCAAATGGAGTCCGTAAAGTATTCTAGGAAAATATGAGCTCTAAAGCACGCCCTCCCTCCAGAGCACTGTGGTGTGTTCAAACAGTACTGTACAGTCACATGTGAGGTATTGCCATGTTCAGGAAAAATTGTGCAACACATCATGAGGACTTTTTTTTTTTTATCTATTTCCCTTCCAAAAATTGGAAATCTGGGGTTAAAACATTTTAGTGGTAAAAATGTACGGTAATTATTTTTTTTATTCAATGCTGAATAGTATAAATTTGGGACACCTGCGGTGTTAATATGCCCAATGCACGCCTACATGAATTCATTAAGCAGTGTACTTTGTAAAATGGGGTCACTGCCAATGGTACATAACACCCACAAACCATTCCAGCTAAATTTTAACTGCAATATGGCGCTCCTTCTCATCTGACCTTTGCACTGTGCCTCTAAAGTTGTTTTTGACCACATTTGAGGTATTAAACTCAGGAGAAATCTTGTAACAAATTGTATGCTCCATTTTCTCCTATTACCCTTTTTGAACTTAAACTTTTTTTTAAATTTTCACACACCAATGTTATAGAATTCCATGCATCACCTTCCTTGAGAGGTGTAGTTTCACAATGTGCTCATTGTGGGGGGTTCCTACCTTTTTTGACATATCAGTGGATCTTCAATTGTGACGTGGCTGCCGCAATCTGTTCCAGCCAAATTGGTGCTCCTTTCCTTCCGAGCTCTGTTGGGCGCACAAACAGTAGTTCTCCACCACATATGGGGTTTCTGCGAACTCAGCAGAAATTGCATGGTGCATATTATCCGGTTACCCTTGTGAAATTAAAAATTTAAGGCTAAAAACATTTTTGGGGGGAAAATATCTTTTATTTCACACCTCAACATCATAAAAATCTGTGAAGCACCTGGGGGTTCAAAGTGCTCACCCCACATCTAGATAAATTCCATGGTTTAGGCCAGTCATGGCGAACCTTTCACAGGCCTAGTGCCCAAACTGTAGCCCTAAACCCAATTGTTTTTCCGAAGTGCCAACCAATCCTATTATGTAAATAATTGATTTTAATCTTACCTTTGCAGTCTTCTCCTTTCCTCAGCAGGGGGCATCACGCTCATGCATGCTTACCACACATTGAAGCTCAGCCACTCCCACTGCCCTTTCCAGATACAGCAGTTGGATTGATCTTTCTGGAAAAAATTGCAGCATATTAGACAGAGATTTTAGCATGGAATGCAATCAGATGTCACCCTTTAATCCACATCTACATTTCAAAGTCTGAACATCTTGAAAACCCATAAAGACATACGAGCTGCTCCCCTCCCCCTTCATTGTGTACTTATGTCCCCCTTCCTGGTAAACATGTCCCCCATCCTGATATATATTTCCTACATTCTGGTATATTTGTCCCCATCATGGCCCCATGCTGGCAAATGTACCCCATCCCGGCATATTCCCCATCCTGGTAAATGTACACCATTATTGTAAATGTATTTCATCGCTGGCATGTTCCCCCATGCTGTTAAGTGAAATGTACCCCATTCTGGCATGTTTTCCCATCCTGGTAAATGTACCCCATTCTGGCATGTTTTCCCATCCTGGTAAATGTACCCCATTCTGGCATGTTTTCCCATCCTGGTAAATGTACCATATTCTGGCATGTTTTCCCATCCTGGTAAATGTACCCCATTCTGGCATGTTTTCCCATCCTGGTAAATGTACCCCATTCTGGCATGTTTTCCCATCCTGGTAAATGTACCCCATTCTAGCATGTTTTCCCATCCTGGTAAATGTACCCCATTCTGGCATGTTTTCCCATCCTGGTAAATGTACCCCATCCAGGCATGTTCCCTTACCCTGGTAAATGTCCCCTTTCCCGGTATGTTCCCCTTCCTGCTAAATGTTCCCCATCCTGGCATATTTCCCCCCATCCTTTCATGTTTTCCCCCGTCCTGGAAAATATATCCATCCTGTTAAATGTCACCCTTCCTGGCATGTTCCCCTTCCTGCTAAATGTACCCCATCCTGGCATGATTCATCCCCATCCTTGCAGCCATGTCCCCCCCCCCCATCCTTGCAGCCATGTCCCCCCCATCCGTGCTGTCCATGTTTCCCCCATCCGTGCTGGCACTGTCCCCCCCATCCGTGCTCTCCATGTTTCCCCCGTGCTGGCACTGTCTCCCCATCCGTGCTCTCCATGTTTCCCCCGTGCTGGCACTGTCCCCCCCATCCATGCCCTCCATGTTTCCCCCGTGCTGGCACTGTCCCCCCCATCCATGCCCTCCATGTTTCCCCCGTGCTGGCACTGTCCCCCCACACCATGGCAAAGCCGCACAGTTTAAAGATAAAAAAAAAATAAACACCTCACCCTCCAGCACCCGCTGCGCGCCGCTAGGTCTTCAGTCAGTTCCCACGCGGCCACAAGACGCCAGCACCGCCTACTGACGCACCTCTGTCTCCTGGGCAACAGGCCTGCGGCCTAGGAGAGGAGGCGTGTCAGAGGGAGGAGAAATGTCTCCTCTGCTCCAGCACAACTTTGAACTGCCGGCGCGATCACACCGACAGTTCAAAGTGGCTGAATGTGGAGACAGCGCACGTGCCTGCAAAAAGGGCTCTGCGTGCCCAGTCTGGCACGCGTGCCATAGGTTCTCCATCACAGGTTTAGGCTCATCAGGGGCTCTTCTCACAAGACATGGTCTCCTATAAATTCCAGACTATTTTGAATTCCAAAAAGTCAAATGGCGCTTCTTCCTTTCCGAGCTCTGCTGTGTGCCCACTGCCCTAACAGTAGATTTCCACCACAAATGAGGTACCAGCATACTCAGGAGAAATTACCCAACTGTATGGAGCATTTTCTCCTGTTACCATCGTGAACAAATTTTTTTTTTACCATATTGATTTAGTGCATGTGAAGCACCTGAAGGGTTAATAAACTCATTGTGTTTTTGAGCACTTTGAGGGGAGCAGTTTTTAAAATGGCACCACTTTTTGGCATTTTCTGTCAGATAGGTCACTTTAACAGAGAGTAGTAGGATGAGGGTTTCCAGGCCGCGCCAATGACAAGCCGATATTAAAGGGGTGGTTCACCCATTTTTTTTATTTTCTGTCGAAGTTCTACTTACAATTCTAGGTATTTTTTCCATTGGCTTGTATTTCCATTTCTGGCACTGAGCGGCGCTATGCTGCACGCTCAGTGCCTGTCACATGACCCCCTGGAGCTGTGGCCGCCGGCATCCTCTGACGTCCCGGCATTTCCGGGCTCTCAAACAAGACGGGTACGTCACAGGATGCCGGCGCCACTCAGATTGAGTGACAGGGCTGTGGGCGGTGACTACCGCACGTCACAGCTCAGCATCGAGGGGAGGATCCGGAGGACGTCAGTGTGGAGCCGGCTAGAGCCCTGCAGATGGTGAGGCACGGGGCGCCAGTGTGCAGTACAGGGAGGGGTTCTTCAGCTGAATCCCCCCCTGCACGTAAGTATGTGATCACACTGTCCACCCGCCCGCTCTGCTGCGATGTCAGGAGAGCGGCCGGTGTCGGGCAGTGTGATCGTCTGCTCCTCCCAGCAGCAAGACACTGACAGGCATGTCACCGCTGTGCTCTGC